>NC_034182.2:1830969-2018469 GCF_002021735.2 Oncorhynchus kisutch
CACACACACACATAGTATGAAGACACATACACACACACACATAGTATGAAGACACACCTCCTTTTACACATTTTATCGAGGACACAAACTTTGAAGGCTGGAAAATAACCACTAAAACTCTGTGGATTCAATTGGACACCGTAATATGTGCCAGTTTATAGTTGACCATCAAATCTTCTCCGGATAGACGTCATTGTGTCGCTATTTACGTGTTTGTTGTCAATGGTATCGCTAATCCATCTGGTTCTAGTAATCACGGTGATGTTGACTAACGTACACTAATTGTCACCTCATTAAAAGACAAATAATTGATAGGTTAGGTCCACTAGAGTGCATATGAACAGTATCTGGCCCTGTTGCCTTTGCTACTGTAACAGGCAGACAAAAAGATTGCTCTGACGTGATTTGGGGGGGCATCAGAGGAACAGCACAAATGGTGAGAGAGTTCAACAAACGTGCCAATGTGCAAAAGCATCTTGGTGGGCATTGCCCAGAACATCAATGAGACGAACTCAACTTGAGTGGTAAACCACACTGTAATGTACCACACTATACCGCCCATTCAAGTTCACTAAGCCATCAAACAATATCCAGTACAATAATTCTTATCGATGTCAAATACATGTTTTACTCTGCTGTATACACTAGTAAAATAACCACGATCATATCAAATCAAATCAAATTTGATTAATCACATGCTTCGTAAACAACAAATGTAGACTAACAGTGAAATGCTTACATGCGGGCCCTTCCCAACAATGTAGAGGGAAAGAAAATAGAGAAATTATGGAAAAGTAATCAAATGTATTAATAAAGGTAATAATAAATACACAATGAGTAAGGATAACTTGGCTACATACACGAGGTACCATTACCAAGTGGATGTGCAGGGGTACGAGGTAATTGACGTAGATATGTACATACAACTAGGAATAAAGTGACAGATAATCAACAGTAGCAGAGACAAAAAAGTAACTGCAAAAAGGATCAACGCAGACAGTTCAGGTAGCTATTTTGTTAGCTATTTAACCAACTATATCCAATGGTCCTTAGATCCCTGACAACTGCTTCCCGGAGATGTTACCCTACAGCAGGGCCAACTACAACGCTGTGTGGTCTAGATACCTAGACACTGACTGAACCCATGTAAGGCCTTCACTCACACACTTTGCATTGTGCACCTCAGCCCTCTCAAAGCCTTTCATATACAGCTGTCAACAAACAGTGTAAAGCCCTTTGGAATTAGTCGTTAGAAGTACACTGAGAACTCATTCAAAAGATCCACATAAACAAAACATCAATTAGAGAGAGAGAGAGAGAGAGAGAGAGAGAGAGACACACACACAGAGAGAAAGAGAGAGAGAGAGAAAGAAAGAGAGAGAGATAGGGAGGGAGAAGGCCTTGCTGGCCCAATAGGCATTGCCAAGCAGTTGTCTGAAGATGGGAGATTGATGGGATAGAGGACCAGTCAAAGTGCTGACGGTGGCAGGCTTCTTCAAAGTGGTTTAGCAGAGGATTGGCTCTGTCGTGGCGTGCCGTGGACAAAGCCCTCTAGGTTCACACACAGACTTGCACTTCGAAGCATGTTTTTTTAGGGCCGTCTGTGATCTAACCAATGGATGCTCCAGATGCACCATGGGGGCCTCGCCAGATTAGTTCTGTATGCTTGTGAAGCTGTACCTCCACCCTCTCTCCTCTCCCCTCCTCTCTCCTGGATATCTTTCAGGAAACTACTGATGAAAGAGCCAATGCCTGGGGGTCGGTGGGACGTCTAATGGGATGTGTCTGCCTGCACAGGTTCAACCAAACTGTGACGAACTCCCTTCTGCATTGTTGGGTCTCGTGGCATCGCTCAGCCTCTCTAGAATACAGATTAGTTAGAGAAAGGAAATGCATTCACTGTAGTTAGGCTACTGCATCTTACTACTAAATGGACCGGAATCAAGATCTAGATTGGCATGGTTTGCATGGTTTGCATGGTTTGCATGGTTTGCATGGTTTGCAAGCTTCAAACGTTTCCTTATTCATTTTTTTCTCACAATTGTGTCAAATCCTTATCGTACTATGCCTGTACACATGCAATAAGCTAACCTAGACATGCATGTCAGTTTTGATCATTACTAGCACCACATTGGATGTGGCGTTGTTGGGTTAGCATATTACCAACCAATCAGCAGGTAGTATTATATAGTTGTTGCTGATGTGCCAGTATAGGAGTTCATTAGCGGTCTTATAGTGTTTAATAAAAACATGACTGACAGATCTCCCTCTTCAAGGAGATTGGTATCTCTTCCCTCCTGCCCTGCTTTGTTTTAATACGCCTCAGGAATGTTTATTATCACCTAGAAATGGGAGGACACACAGGAGGCTGCTTTTAATATGAATTCCTCTGTGTGTGCGTGTGTACGTGTGTGTGCCTGCCTGCGTGTACCTCCAGCAATGGCTAATGTCCAAACACTGAGGAGATCAGGATCCATGCTTAGTGATCAGGGACTATACGGGTCGTTCCACCAATTCAGTGTCTTTTCAGTGTAACTTTAAAAACAAACATGTGATTTCATCTTAAATCAGCCATAAATCCCCTTGTGACAGGGGGAATGGAAGTGTGTCGTGTGCAACAGGGAGTGGCAATCATAAAACAAAATCAATTGTTGTAACATTTCTAGCCTGTCTATCTATGGGTAACAGAGTCGACATGTTATGTGCACAGAGGGACATGTCAAAATGCAGAATTTTTGCACTTTTGCAAGTCTTTATCCATATAAAAAAAATCGGATTTATTGAATTTTGATTTAAAATAACAGGCTATTAAAATGCACTATTTTCTTGGAATGCAAATCAGTACAGCATTCCTTCCTGCTATCTCTTTGGTTTCCTGCTCTCAGACCAATTGAGGTTTAAAAATACTAACCATCTTGGCAAGACAACTAACAGGGTATTCATTATGGATTCCCCTACATACTGACTTATAGATAAGTTAAACCTAGAGCCCTGTTCAAAGAGATTGGACCAACATGTTCTTGTGCTCTACTGTTCAGCTAAGATTGGATATGTTTTATCTCTGAGTGTTTGTTTCCAACTCAGTGGCCTTGTGGTTAGTGTGTCCACCCTGAGATTGGAAGGTTGTGAGTTCAATCCCTGGCTGAGTCATAACAAAGACAAAAAATGGGGCCTGATTTGTTTCGCTTGACACTCAGCGTTAAGGAGATAGATTGGAGGTAAGGCCCTGTGATAGACTAGCATCCTGTCCAGGGGGTGTACTTGTACATCAAGCTGCCTCATGTTACAGAAACAGGAGAAGGGAAGGGCTCCTACCCTAGGAGTCGTTCCAGCTCGAATAAGGCAAGACTCGTGCAGGGCTACTTAATAACATGTTTCCATAGGCTACGGCTCAGTCCTCCACGGAAAATAGAATTCAAAGTCACAGAGTTACAATAAAATCCCATTGAATCCATGTTTTGTTCGTCCACCCATATTACGATGAGCAGAGGCAAATGCCACACGGTAGGAATTCAATCCATCAACCCATCCATTTTTTCATCATTTGTTTTTCATGAGATTGATCCCAACGGTGATAAGGTATTCTCGGAGAACTCTGTTCCCATTGAGTGCTGTAATGTAGCTCTGTCTGTCTGTGTGATGGCTGTAGTGTGGGTTAGACCTATAATTACCCTGGATGTTCAGAGAGAGCCGCCGTAATGCCTGATCCTGTTCCCATTGACCTGACGCCACCCTAAGAACCGGACACACACACACACACAGTCACACACACACACACACACACACACACACACACACACACACACACACACACACACACACACACACACACACACACACACACACACACACACACACACACACACACACACACACACACAGTCACACACAGTCACACACAGTCACACACAGTCACACACACACAGTCACCTACCCAGCAATCTGTCTGTCATGCAAAGGTCCAGCAGACACGCCTCTCTCTTTGGTCCCAAAGTAATTGAAGGGGCGGTGTGTAACCACAAACATCATGAGCTGAATAATAACACTGACCCTGAATCAGTTGGAGAGAACTGAAAGTACAGTACAGTAATCAGGCTGTGTTTGTCTGGGCTTGGAGTACAGGGTCAGTTTGACTGGACAGAGTGTGTTTTGTGGAACTGGACTGGCCAGAACGCTTGAGTGGGTCAAAAATGAACTGGAATGGATGACCGTTGCGGTCATGACTTGTCGGTCAGAGAAGAAGACTGGAAGACTTCTCACAGCATATGGCTGGTTTCCTGTAGTCTTAGAGGGCCTTGAAAATGAGAGAGATAAACAAGGAAAACAGTAAAAGTACAAATTACTTTCCTGTACAATTATACAGTAATCATTGGTTTGACAAGATGTTTTTCACAAATCGTTACCATATATTGTCATATGTATGCATACTTACTGTTTTGCTCTGTGAAAGTGCACATACACTTGGTACAGCCTTGTTGGTCCCATTTTACAGATTGATACATTTCCCAATGTTCTTGGCTTTGCCCTGACCTCTTCTCTTTCACCTTTCTTAGGTAAATAGGCCATTCTCCCCCTGCTGACCTGTTACAAACCTAAACAACTCCAGGTGCTTGGCCTTCTAGCCTATAGCCTCCTACCTCTGACCTTTACCCTCTCTCCTTTTCCCTCTCACCCTGTCACCCCCACACACACCTCACAACCCTTTACTTTAAATGAAAGGTTGGCCTCTTTCTATCCTTGACCTCTTAGGGAAGGGATCACTGCCGCCACCTCGCTTTGGAACCCAGGTGCTTGAGTTGATGAGCAAACTGAAGGAGAGAGGAGAGTCAGCAACGCTTGGAGGACAATGGAATACAATAAAAAAAGATTCTTTATTGCTAAAAGTAGAACACCTTAACCTCTCACCTCTGCCCCCATCCTTTACCACCCACCAATACCCATGCACCCCTCTACAGTAGTTCTAACCTCTAAGCCATGACCTTTTCCCTCCCTCCTAGGCTCCCGGACAAAGGCACCATGAGGTCAGCCTGTCTCTCCCTGCTCCTGGTCACAGCATGCTGGTCACTTCCCTTCCGCCAGTCGGGCTTCCTGGACTTCATGATGGAGGATGAGGCGGGCTCTGGCTTGCCAGAGGTGCCCAGCGAGCCCAGCGTGGACATCCCCACCATGCCCGAAGGACCCAAGTGTCCCTTCCGCTGCCAGTGCCACCTGCGCGTGGTGCAGTGCTCCGACTTAGGTGAGACACTCTCCCAATAAATTATATTTAATATCATAACAGTATGTACTTCTGTGATTCAATGTGCTTTCATGAGCTGAGGTCAATTTGTAATACAGACAACCTGTTGCATCAGCTCTTCTCTCTCTCCCTCTCTCGTCTAACTGAGGCAGTTTACAAGATACATCTTCCTGGTTCCCAAAGAGGTGTTCCCTCCATCTGGGGACCTCAGAGAAATGTTCAAAGAGTGTCTGGCGTTTGATCTACCCATCATCAGCTCGTTAATTGGCCTAAAAGAATATCGCCCCAGCCTGACCACTTTAAAAGCTCTCAGATGCAGCGAATTTCATGCTCTTCTGCGACGATGACATAGTTTTGCCGGGACTTTGGCCTTTGTCTAATTTTCCTAATTGTTTTTGCAGACGCAGGGATATAAAAGGTTAGCGGGGCTTGGGAAAGTCTCGAACTCACCCCGGTTTAACAAGCCCAATGTTCTATAGCTTGTTTTTTTCTCCATCAGATCGCTCCTTTCTCCATCCCCTCCGGAGGCAAACAAACTCTGCCACGAATTAGCCTGGCGCTCTGTTTCCACACAGTTAAAATGATTTACTTGATCCTCTTAATTGTTTGTTAGATTATCCTGTTTATTTGCTTCATTCGCCCTTATGCTTTGTCCTGACTCATCTCTAGGACTACTGCTCTGCCAAGGGAAGTCACTGACCCAGTTGTTTGGCTGTAGCTTATGTAGCTTGTATAACTTCTCTTCTCTATGAGTTTGGTTGGTTTTTGGGGCTTTACTCTTGTTTTAAAAGGGAGGAGCACAGAGAGGAGAGAGAGAAGAAAGAAAGAGACAGACAAAGACAGAGTGAGAGGTACAGATGGACTGGGATGTATACACAGAGAGGAGAGAGAGAAGAAAGAAAGAGACAGACAAAGACAGAGTGAGAGGTACAGATGGACTGGGATGTATACACAGAGAGGAGAGAGAGGAGAAAGAAAGAGAAAGACAAAGACAGAGTGAGAGGTACAGATGGACTGGGATGTATACACAGAGAGGAGAGAGAGAAGAAAGAAAGAAAGAGACAGACAAAGACAGAGTGAGAGGTACAGATGGACTGGGATGTATACACAGAGAGGAGAGAGAGAAGAAAGAAAGAGACAGACAAAGACAGAGTGAGAGGTACAGATGGACTGGGATGTATACACAGAGAGGAGAGAGAGAAGAAAGAAAGAGACAGACAAAGACAGAGTGAGAGATACAGATGGACTGGGATGTATACACAGAGAGGAGAGAGAGAAGAAAGAAAGAGACAGACAAAGACAGAGTGAGAGGTACAGATGGACTGGGATGTATACACAGAGAGGAGAGAGAGAAGAAAGAAAGAGACAGACAAAGACAGAGTGAGAGGTACAGATGGACTGGGATGTATGCACAGAGAGGAGAGAGAGAAGAAAGAAAGAGACAGACAAAGACAGAGTGAGAGGTACAGATGGACTGGGATGTATACACAGAGAGGAGAGAGAGGAGAAAGAAAGAGACAGACAAAGACAGAGTGAGAGGTACAGATGGACTGGGATGTATACACAGAGAGGAGAGAGAGGAGAAAGAAAGAGACAGACAAAGACAGAGTGAGAGGTACAGATGGACTGGGATGTATACACAGAGAGGAGAGAGAGAAGAAAGAAAGAGACAGACAAAGACAGAGTGAGAGGTACAGATGGACTGGGATGTATACACAGAGAGGAGAGAGAGAAGAAAGAAAGAGACAGACAAAGACAGAGTGAGAGGTACAGATGGACTGGGATGTATACACAGAGAGGAGAGAGAGAAGAAAGAAAGAGACAGACAAAGACAGAGTGAGAGGTACAGATGGACTGGGATGTATACACAGAGAGGAGAGAGAGAAGAAAGAAAGAGACAGACAAAGACAGAGTGAGAGGTACAGATGGACTGGGATGTATACACAGAGAGGAGAGAGAGAAGAAAGAAAGAGACAGACAAAGACAGAGTGAGAGGTACAGATGGACTGGGATGTATACACAGAGAGGAGAGAGAGAAGAAAGAAAGAGACAGACAAAGACAGAGTGAGAGGTACAGATGGACTGGGATGTATACACAGAGAGGAGAGAGAGAAGAAAGAAAGAGACAGACAAAGACAGAGTGAGAGATACAGATGGACTGGGATGTATACACAGAGAGGAGAGAGAGAAGAAAGAAAGAGACAGAGAAAGAGACAGAGACCTGTGAAAGAGAAGGAGGGAGAGGGACAGAGAAAGAGAGGAGGGAAATCAAAGAAACCGTGAGTTTCAGTGGAGGAAGAGAAAGACACAGACTGACCCACGCAGCCAGACAGACAGACAGAACAACTACGACAGACAGATGGAGAGACTGATGATCAGGAAAGGGCTGGTTCCATTACCTCACTGGGTCCTGTTAGCGCTGAACGTCTCCCAGGAGCCCCAGAGTTGGATCCTCATCTCCGGCACCGGCCCCTCTGGCCTGGAGACTGCATCTGTTCCCCAGACCTGCTGGCACACACACAGGCCTGGGAGGGGAGGGGGCTGGATTGGATTGGTTTGCTTTCCATCCAATGTCACCCCCTTTTACAGTTAGAAAACTGGATGATAAAGGAAAAGTTAGCACAGAGCCTTATTTCTGCAGGTGTCCAGCTGGCAGTGCGTGCTACAGTTATCAAATGTGTATGTGCAGAGATGAAGCGGGAAGTAGGGCAGAGGCTAGTAGTCTAGACGTTCACCAGACGTAGTTACAGTACATTTATTTAAAAAATACTTTTGGCAATTACTCGACAGGCATTGTGGTGTACAGGGTTGGGCAGGTTACTTTCTAAATGTAATCCATTACAGTTACTAATTACTTCTCCAAAATTGTAATCAGTAACGTAACTTTTGAATTACCCAAATTCAGTAACGTAATCTGATTACATTCTGTTACTTTTAGATTACTTTCCCCTTAAGAGGCATTAGAAGAAGATAACAATGTATGTTACCAATTGAACGACATCTATTGCAGGATAAATCAGTGTTAAAGTTTACATAACAGGCCATATATGGATATTACATTTAATTTTATGGGTTGGTTATGTTGACATCTTCTAACCCATCGCTTTCTGCCACATATAATAATATGATTAAATTATATCTTTACATTAAAAACCAAAGTCCATCAGAATTCCAATAAATGTTATACCCCTTGATCGTTAAGAATAGGACTTGGAAGTATAGATTAGCCAAATTGTTTTACCTGAGCATAACCCTAAAACTAAGGACTTATTATTATTATTGTTTATGATTTTGTGGTCATGGAGGACTAATTGGGCTCGTTGATTCGAGTTGAACAATAAATGCTCTGCTCATGGAATGGCCTGCTTTGAGCACTACTGAAAAGTGCTATTTATGTGTGAAAAATGAATGCCATATGCTGCATTTTTAGCTATAGGCCTATTGTTTACCTTTTTGTTGATGACACTTTGATATCTTAATAATATGCAGCTGTTTAAAGGGTAAATCCACAGATGAAACAATAAGAAAACATCTGCCCCGCCTCTGTTTTGGTTCAAAGCTGAGGGATGGGCCTGGAGTGATATAAACACTCTTAGATTAATACCAAAAAAAACATGTTTTAACCATGTTATGAGGCTTTACAGTGTGTGTTTACATTTATAATGTTTACAAACATTGGAGTAAAACAAGCTTATATTCTGGATTCTCATGGAGTGTGACAGTTGAACTAAGCTCATGAGGCATTTATAAGTTATATTCTTCAAGAATCAATGGACATACTGTATATATAATTTATAAGTCCACAAATGGATGTAGAAACTACAGACTGCCCCTTTAAGTATATAAAAAGTGTTCAAGTTTGAGCACGTGTCAATTAGGCCTATGGATTTATACATTTTTTTCCAGCATGAATTAGATTGAGCAATAAAAGCCCTATATTGGGGCAGCAGCATAGCCTAGTGGTTAGAGAGTTGGACTAGTAACTGAAAGGTTGCAAGTTCAAGTCCCTGAGCCGACAAAGTACAAATCTGCCGTTCTGCCCCTGAACAAGGCAGTTAACCGACTGTTCCTAGGCTGTCATTGAAAATAAGAACTTGTTTTTAACTGACTTTCCTAGTTAAATAACAAATGTATTCCATAAGCGTGGATCTGCACTATGCAGCTGTTGCAAGAACATATTTTTCACTGGTTTCAAAAACAATGATTGATAGACAGCTTAAACTTCTTGAATTCAAACATTATTGGGTGCAAATACACATTTAGATTTGTGAACAGCCATCCACAACAACCACAATCCGTAAGGTGCAAAGAGCTAAATGAGAGAGCAGCAGTGTGACTCACATCAATGCGCTGTGTAGATATCAATAATAAGTGATATCCGTATCACCGTAGACTAAACCACTGCTGTCATCCTGACCTCCAAGCGCTTATTCAAGTTGGATAATCTTTGGATGCCGACAACAGTCACACCATTGGAAGACATAGCTTGGATTGTAGCCTACAAAAGCCTATTCCTGCTCTTTTCCCTCAATCCATCAAACACATTTGGTGTGTCATCATAGTGGTCTCTGACTGTGCTCAGGTGGAACAAATATAAACGTGCTTCTTTTTTCAATGCTGATTTAAAATGTCATTGGGAAAACAGAGAAGTGTCAAATATTTATTTTTTCAAACACTCTTTCTGAATTAAAAAGTAATCCTCAAAGTAATCATCTATTTTTTCAAAAGTATCAGTAATCTGATTACTATATTTTTGCTGGTAACATAACGGATTACAGTTAACGTTTTTTTGTAATCCCTTACATGTAACAGATTACATGTAATCCGTTACTCCCCAACCCTGGTGGTGCACTATCAAAACATCTTCCTTTCTTTCTGAGTTAGGAAATTAGGTTTAATGAACACAAGACTCTTCATAAAAAAATGCTCGGTTTCATTAAGGTTTAGATTAAAAACAGGCTGATGTTACAGTCGGCAATGGGATATAATGTTCCCAGTTGCCTTGAACTATCCTATCTAGGAGAGTTTGATTTAATGGGTCCCTATGTGTCAACAGGTGCTGTGGATGACAGAAGCCCTTCTTTTTCCCAATGCTCTAACTGAACTGAGTCATTACTAGTGTTGCTGACAGACGTAGCTACACTGTGCTGCTGTGAATGGACAACGTAATGGAAAATTCACGCTCAACTACGGGACAATCAGACCCATAATGACTGAACAGACCTTCCCCTCACAAGGAGAGAAAGGATTGCAGGGCTGGACATTTTTAAATGTTGCAATTAATGCTTGGATGTGCTGAAAGCATGAGGGCGAGAGGCCAGGGAAATCATATGCTTGATATCACATTAATTTGGCTTTGAAATTGCTACAATAAAGGGACTATGTTGGCATTCAGCTCCTATTTTTCTAGTCTGCCACTTGTCAAGAGGTCATGTTACCGTGCCAGTATCTCAACAAGAACAGAGCGTACTATCTCAACCTCTGGTTTCTCTCACTTACTTATGTATCAGCCAAGCCGACTTTCTTAAATGAAAACATAATCTGCAGAGCACTGAGACGATCTGACCAGCCATTTTACCCGTGACATTGCTATGGAAATGCTCCCAAGTTTGAACAAAAACATGTTTTTTTTTATAGATGTTCTTACTTTTAATGGACGATTCAAATCAAATCAACTCCAATTGCATGAGTCACATGTGCCGAATACAACCTTACAGTGAAATGCTTACTTACGAGCCCCTAACTGACAGTGCCGTTTCAAAGGATAAGAATAAGAGATAAAGGTAACAGGCAATTAAAGAGGAGCAGTAAAAAATAACAATATATACAGGGGGGTACAGAGTCAATGTGTGGGGGCACCGGTTAGTTGAGGTAGTATGTACATGTAGGTAGAGTTAATTAAAGTGACTATGCATAGATGACAACAGAGAGTGCCAGTGGTGTGGAGATAGGAGGGTGGGGTGGGGTGGGGTGGGGGGGGGGCAATGTGAATAGTCTGGGTAGCCATTTGACTAGATGTTCAGGAGTCTTATGGCTTGGGCTGTTTAGAAGACTCTTGGACCTAGACTTGGCACTCCAGTACTGCTTGCCGTGTGGTAGCAGAGCGAACAGTCTATGACTGAGGTGGCTGGGGTCTTTGACAATTTTTAGGGCCTTCCTCTGACACCGACTGGTATAGAGGTCCTGGATGGCAGGAAGCTTGGCCCAAGTGATGTCCTGGGCCGTTCGCACTACCCTCTGTAGTGCCTTGTGGTCAGAGGCCAAGCAGTTGCCATACCAGGCAGTGATGCAACCAGTCATGCTCTCGATTGTGCAGCTGTAGAACCTTTTGAGGGTCTGAGGACCCATGTCCTGAGGGGAATAGGTTTTGTCGTGCCCTCTTCACGACTGTCATGGTGTGCTTGGACCATGTTAGTTTGTTGGTGATGTGGACACCAAGGAACCTCTCAACCTACTCCACTGCAGCCCCGTCGATGAGAATGGGGGTGTGCTCAGTCCTCTTTTACCTGGAGTCCACAATCATCTCCTTTGTCTTGATCACATTGAGGGAGAGGTTGTTGTCCTGGCACCACACGACCAGGTCTCTGACCTCCCCCCTATAGGATGTCTCGCTGTTGTCGGTGATAAGGCCTACCACTGTTGTATCATTGGCAAATTGAATGATGGTGTTTGATTCATGCCTGGCCGTGCAGTCATGAGTGAACAGGGAGTACAGGAGTGGGCTGAGCATGCACCCTTGAGGGGCACTTGTGTTGAAGATCAGCGTGGCGGATGTGTTGTTACTTACCCTTACCACCTGGGGGCGGCCCGTCAGGAAGTCAAGGATCCATTTGCAGAGGGAGGTGTTTAGTCCCAGGGTCCTTAGCTTATTGATGAGCTTTGAGGTTACTATTGTGATGAACGCTGAGCTGTAGTCAATGAATAGCATTCTCACACAGGTGTTCCTTTTGTCCCGGTTGGAAAGGGCAGTGTGGAGTACAATAGAGACTACATCATCGGTGGATCTGTTGAGGTGGTATGCAAATCGGAGTGTATCTAGGGTTTCTGGGATGATGGTGTTGATGTGAGCCATGACCAGCCTTTCAAAGCACTTCATGGCTACAGATGTGAGTGCTACGGTAGTCATTTAGGCAGGTTACCTTAGTGTTCTTGGGCACAGGCACTATGGTGGTCTGCTTAAAACATGTTGGTGTTACAGACTCGGACAGGGAGGGGTTGAAAATGTCAGTGAAGACACTTGCCAGTTGGTCAGTGCATGTTCGCAGTACACGTCCTGGTAATCGGTCGGGCCCTGCGGCCTTGTGAATGTTGACCTGTCTAAAGGACTTACTCACATCGGCTGCAGAGAGCATGATCACACAGTCTTCCGGTACAGCTGGTGCTCTCATGCATGTTTCAGTATTATTTGCCTCGAAACGAGCATAGAAGTAGTTTACCTCAACCGGTAAGCTGTGTTTCCCTTTGTAGTCTGTAATGTTTTGCCCTTTGTTATTAAAGGTTGGGACCAGTGAGTGTGACCATAGGCACTATAAATACATCCATTACACATAGGTGGCTCATAGCAGAAGTCTGTTGTCTGCTATTCAGTCTTTCTTTTCAAATCCTTCCAGAGGGCAAAAACCCTGAGACTAAACATCTCAACCAGACTTTCCTGCGACCTGACTCTCAGTAACTGACCTCTCATCCCTGTCCCCCTCTCCTACACGTAGACACACTCTCTCCAAACTGTTTACCGTACCAACCACGTCAGCTCTGACTGACAGAATGCCATGTGGTTCACCTCACACTGCTAGAGGAAAAGAAAGAGAGAGAGAAAGAGAGAGAGAGAGAGAGAGAGAGAGAGCGAGAGAGAGAGAGAGAGAGAGAGAGAGAGAGAGAGAGAGAGAATAACAAAGATAGATTGAGGTAGAGGGAGGAGATGGAGATGTAATGAGAGGAGAGAGAGAGAAGGTGATGGATGGAAAAGGGGAGCGAGTAGATGAGAAAGAGACGTGATGGAAGGGTGAAGGGATATGAGAGAAGGACATGAGGAGTGAGAGAAGATATTAAGTGGGAGATGGAGAGAGGGAGCACAGTGGTGATATGCGGCACAGTGAGAGCCTACAGACAGCTGTGTGGAGGATTGTGGGGCTTGGGCAGGGTAGGAGAAACTGATATAAAAGCCATCTGAGCTGAAGAGAATGTTTGTGTAAGTGGAGCGTGCTCAAAGCTTTTAAGCCAAAGTGTGTCTGCATATGTGGAGTTTAAAAGACACAGCATTTAAGCCCTGAATGACTAAACAGTTTATTCTAGAGTCAACCGCCGTCCTCTAGAATGGAAACCAGCCATGTGAACCTTGACCCTTAGACATTGTGTCGTTTAGATGACTTGTGGTAGCTCTCTGTGTTCGCCCTCTATTTAAAACAATACCCATAGAATAGAACAGAACAGAACAGAATAGAGTAGAATATGCAATAATAGAATAGAATGGAATGGAATAGAACACAAGAGAATACAATGGAATGGAATGGAATAGAATAGAATAGAAGACAATAGAATAGAAAATAATAGAATAGAACAGAATAGAATAGAACACAATAGAATAGAATAGGATGGAATAGAATATAACAGAACAGAATATAATAGAAAAGTTCAAATAGAACAGAATAGAACAGAATCATATTCCACAAAAATACATCATTTACCCAATACATCTACATAGTGTATACATCACCCCATCTTATATTTCCCTCAGTGTTCTCCCTCAGAACATATGGTTCTGGTTTACCAGTCATATAGACAGGTGACATTTACTGTCTCAGTGCCAAATAATGCAATGTACTCTCCAACCCAAACTGCATGCAATGAGGTCAGTGTCCAGGTATGTGGACACTTGAAATTGACGGAAATTCCTTTTTTGACGAGTCCCATTTCCGCACTGTGTGCCATAGATTGTTTCAATGCTAACTCATGGGGTATCTGGTATCACTCATGTCTGGACTATTACCATGAAACACATCATACGTTGGTTCTTTGGGGATATTCACTGTTGACATGCTAAACATTTTGACATTTCTGACTTGCTAACTGGTTGAACTCGGCACAGTTAGCAAGTCTGAAATGTCCTAGTTTCCTTGTTCCGACTAGCACGTGAACGCGCCATAATCTCTCGACCACACTCTACTGCAAACTTCATTTCCCATTAGCTAGCAGGCACAGCTCAAGAAGTCTCCTGTCACCTGGACAAACATACCATAGACACGGCCAAGCGTTCACACACACACACTCCTTGTCATGTCTCATCCTGCACACAAATGCTTATGGCAGGGTTGGGCCAAACCTAATTTCATTCAACATCATTAACTCTGAAATGGAATGTAAAATACAATGAAATAAAAAAAATGGGTAAATTAATTAATTAAAATCACATGAAACTAGCTTCAACGGACTGGCCTAGAAGTATCTCTCCTCTCCTTCCTGTTTTGTCTTGGTCTATGGGTATCTCTACTCTCCTTCCTCTTCTTCTGCAGGGCTGAAGAGTGTTCCAGATGAGATCCCTGCAGACAGCACCCTGCTGGACCTGCAGAACAACAAGATCACTGAGATCAAGGAGAATGACTTCAAGACTCTGAAGGGACTCCAAGTAAGAGTTTAACACTCAATATGTCCACTAAACACTCAATATGTCCTCTAAACACGTCCCCTCCACTAAACACTCAATATGTCCACTAAACACTCAATATGTCCACTAAACATGTCCCCTCCACTAAACACTCAATATGTCCACTAAACATGTCCCCTCCACTAAACACTCAATATGTCCACTAAACATGTCCCCTCCACTAAACACTCAATATGTCCTCTAAACATGTCCCCTCCACTAAACACTCAATATGTCCTCTAAACATGTCCCCTCCACTAAACACTCAATATGTCCACTAAACACTCAATTTGTCCACTAAACACTCAATTTGTCCACTAAACATGTCCCCTCCACTAAACAATCAATATGTCGGCAGGGTAGCCTAGTGGTTAGAGCGTTGGACTAGTAACCGAAAGGTTGCAAGTTCAAATCACCGAGCCAACAAGGTACAAATCTGTCGTTCTGCCCCTGAACAGGCAGTTAACCCACTGTTCCTAGGCCGTCATTGAAAATAAGAATTTGTTCTTAACTGACTTGCCTAGTAAAATAAAGGTAAAATAAATAAAAAATGTCCACTAAACACTCAATATGTCCACTAGACACTCAATATGTCCACTAGACACTCAATATGTCCACTAAACACTCAATATGTCCACTAAACACTTAAAACTGTATGTCCACTAAGCACTCAATATATCCAATAAACACTCAATATGTCCACTAAACACTTAAAACTGTATGTCCACTAAACACTCAATATGTCCACTAAACACTTAATACTGTATGTCCACTAAACACTTAATACTGTATGTCCACTACACACTCAATATGTCCATTAAACACTTAATACAGTATGTCCATTACACACTCAATATGTCCACTAAACACTCAATTTGTCCACTAAACACTCAATATGTCCACTAAACATACAAATTGTCCACTTTGTTGCAGCTTTTCACCAAATACTGATTGGCCTCTTACTTTTTGCATTTTCCAAAAAAACATTGATTCACAATTCGCCATGTTGTATCAATTCTTCTAGGGAGTGCAATGTTGACATCCCTTCAAAGTAAACACCAGAGTGAGTGTAGAAACCTGAAAGTCTTGGGTGGGAGAGAGCTAACGGGAAAACACTGAAGCTGAACTTGAAGCCGGGTTTTGTTGGATGACATCCTAACAGGCTTGTTATACATGCAAAGGTATCGGCTGGAGCGAAGCAGTGGAAATCTGATTTATCTCTGGACTTTCTTGAGACAAGAGGGAGCTTAAGTGTGTGTGTGTGTGTGTGTGCGTACTAGTGTGTGTGTGTGTGTGCGTGCGTGCATGTGTGTGTGTGTGTGTCCCACGTGTGTATACTTTTTTTGGAGAGCTGATTTCCTGATCATATTCCAAACCACTAACATGTTTAACTAACATGTTTAACTCGGATCAAAGATCCTAAAAATAGTCTACCAAAGGAAACAGCACTGTAAACATTTATTTTAACCACAGGAATCCAGGTACCAATGTTCCCCAGGTGCCATGGAAACGATTCTCCTCTGGGCCATCGCGTGACCTCTCTACACGTGTATAGCTTTCTGACCTGTAATAAATAGCCTACCTCTGTGAAACAGCCCACACTGTTTCCACCCCCGTACAAGTACATTAGTTGTTCCCTCCGGAGGGAATTTGCTGCATTCTCTGCATTCTCCATTCTTCCACCCCCGTCTGCAGCCTTGAGTATGGAACGGTCCACTAGAGACACAGCAATTTCTCTTGCGGAATTTCTCAGAAATTGCCTCCAATCACAACAACCCTGGCGCCTGTACTCTTTAAGACGAGGTCCAAGGGTGTTGGGCTTACTGAACAGACGTTAAAAACAATCTCACATTTCAGTTACCTTGGATACGTTCAATTGAGTCAGTCCATACTTGGGAAATGTAATCAAACAGTCTGCAATAGGTCCAAAACATCGTATTTTGTTGATGTCAAGCATTTAAGATGCTCGTCAAAATAGTCAAAAAAATAGCCATTTTTGCAACCTCGCTATGTCTTCGTTCAGTTACATCATTTTACACACATAAACGGGAAGTTGTAGCCACATTAAAGGAGCCAGTGACAGAACACATTTCAGAGTAACACATCATTGCTAATGATAATAATGTTTGTTTTTACCTTTATTTAACTAGGCAAGTCAGTTAAGAACAAATTCTTATTTTCAATGATGGCCTAGTAACAGTGCGTTAACTGCCTGTTCAGGGGCAGAACGACAGCTCTGTACTTCGTCAGCTCGGGGATTTGAACTTGCAACCTTTCAGTTACTAGTCCAATGCTCTAACCCCTAGGCTACCCTGCCGCCCCATATATTGCAATAATGTAGCTAGCTATCTCAAATAGAAAAAGCTATCTCAAAAGCAATCTCAAATAGAAAAAGCAGTTTCCCATTTGTACATTAGCATAGATATCTACATAGTAATTAGCATTGCCACAAACATACAAATTCTAATTAGCATAAACATACACATTCTAATTAGCAAAACATACACATTAGCATTAGCTTAAATATAACAGGGATTGTTCTCTCTCCAATCTCCCCAGACCCTGATCCTGGTGAACAACCAGATCACCACAATCCACCCCAAGGCCTTCCTTCCCCTGGGCAAGCTGCAGCGCCTCTACCTCTCCAAGAACCACCTCAAGGAAATGCCCGCCAACATGCCCAAGAGCCTGCAGGAGCTTCGCATCCACGAGAACAAGATCACTAAGATCAAGAAGGCCTCCTTCGAGGGCATGGCCCAGGTCATCGTCATGGGTATTGACCAGACCTGGGTTCAAATACTATTAGAAATCTTTCAGATATTTTGTGCCCTTGCTTTAGCCTGCCTGTATTGCCTTAATGACAAGTCTGTTTTCTTCTGTTGGGTGCATAATGAACTCAACCCATCCCTTGTTCTGTACTCAAATTCCATATGATAGAACTAGTCTAATCCTTAACACACATACTGTATACAGTACACACAGTCACTTGAACATGTTTTCTTAATTGACTGCATAGTAGCAGTCAATTATAGGACAGGACAGGAGCAAGATAACAGGTTTTCAGAGACTGTTTTCTCTGTTTTCTTTTCTGTCTCCTCCTCCGATTGTCTACCTCTCTATTTATATTCCTCTCTGTCTATCTCTCTATTTATCTTCCTCTCTGTCTATCTCTCTATTTATCTTCCTCTCTGTCTATCTCTCTATTTATCTTCCTCTCTGTCTACCTCTCTATTTATCTTCCTCACTGTCTATCTCTCTATTTATCTTCCTCTCTGTCTACCTCTCTATTTATCTTCCTCTCTGTCTATCTCTCTATTTATCTTCCTCTCTGTCTATTTCTCTATTTATCTTCCTCTCTGTCTATCTCTCTATTTATCTTCCTCTCTGTCTACCTCTCTATCTTCCTCTCTGTCTATCTCTCTATCTTCCTCTCTGTCTATCTCTCTATCTTCCTCTCTGTCTATCTCTCTATTTATCTTCCTCTCTGTCTACCTCTCTATTTATTTTCCTCTCTGTCTACCTCTCTATTTATCTTCCTCTCTGTCTATCTCTCTATTTATCTTCCTCTCTGTCTATCTCTTTCTTTATTTCTGATCCCTCTGTCTCTTAATACTCCATCTCCCTTAATTCTCTCTCTGTCTCTCTGTCTGTCTCTCTCTCCCTCCTTGTCTTTCCAGAGCTCGGCTCCAACCCCCTGAAGAGTGCAGGGGTTGAGGCTGGGGCGTTCGGGGCCCTGAAGAAGGTCTCATACATCCGCATTGCAGACACCAACCTGACAGAGATCCCCAAAGGTACTGCCCTCTCTGGCCACCCCATCACAAATCATCCTTCCTTCCAGTCCCTTGAAGGGATCATAGGAAATCTAACACAAGGCTAGGTATGAGATCCATTACATAGCTTTCACCTATCCAGCCATGTCAGATCATTTCACTGTGAGGATCCAACTAAAGAATATGGAAAATAACATGTCATTTCAATAAAGGATGGCTGTAAGGATTTTGACCACACTACAACAACAAAAGATGTATTCAACATACTGTATAATTCTAAGGCAACCAGCTGCAATGGGATTGTGAAAATGTTTGTTGAGCAAACTCACAACAATAGTTGGTGTGTGAACATTTTGTTGAGCAAACTCACAATTGCAACTTAATGCCTTTCAATTGTACGTTGAATCAACATATTATCATTTTTTACAGTGCAGGGGCTGAATCTCTATTTTCAACCAGGACTGGTTTGAATACTTCACAGCTCAATAGCTCCAGCTAAAACAAAGGAATTCAAGTTAACAGCGAGGATCTCTTACTCAATCGACCACAGCCAAAATCATCAATCATCTTGCACTGCAAGAATGCACATGTGGATTCATAGGCTCCACTGAACAATGGTTACAGTGTGGAACCAAGACAGGAAAACTAAAACAGCATATTCATTCAAAGGCGTGTAAGATTAATGTTATCTGGTCTATTGTGGGAATCTGGCAACCAGTTCAGATGGAATAGTACTCAGAGAGAGATCCTCTAATCTAATGCTTTAATAGGAATAGAAGGGATGAAGGATAGGCCTCTGGATGTTAGAGGCTGCGTCTGAGTTTGCATCCTATTCCCTATATTACCTAGTCAAAAGTAGTGCACTAGGGATTAGGGTGCCATTTCAGATGCATTAGACTTAGTATGGATTCAGAGTCCTACTGGCATACTGTATGTAGACATTAACCACTTACCTTCCCCTCACCATAACTGCTGCGGGTTCCCCGGTTGTTTGTCCTCTCGTCACTGTCTCTCTCCTGTGGGTTGCCAGGTCTGCCCTCCTCCCTCTCCGAGCTCCACCTGGACAGCAACAAGATCACCAAGGTGCAGGCGGACAACCTGAAGGGCCTCAAGAACCTGGCTAAGTAAAGATGTTTCAACACTTCTACTCAATGTTTCAAAAATGTGTTTTTTTTCAAAAACGGTTGATAAATGCTCTTGACGAGGACAAAGCATGCTTACAGTATTCTTCTTCACTGAATTTGATGAGTGGGTCAACACTCATAAGTAGTCCTGTAGTGGGATATTGGGTCATCTCTAGACAACAGTGCCACACACACACACGCGCACACACACACACACACACACACGCGCACGCACGCGCACGCGCACACACACATATGTATGTCAAACCTCAGCAACAATCCTGGGTTAGTTCAGTTATATAAGGAGTATTTGAAATGATGCGGTGCTTCTTGACATTAATGCCACTAGTGTTTTTTGTACCACATCGTCTCATTCACTCACTCTTTTATCACTCTTTTATCTCTCTTCTTCTGTACCTCTGTCTCATTGGCTCTTTTACACACCATGTCTCTTTCCCATTGGCTCTGACACATTCTGTGTCTCTCCCCATTGGCTGGTTTGTCTCCTAGGCTGGGTCTAAGCTACAATGAGATCAGCCAGGTGGAGAACGGTTCTCTGGCCATGGTTCCTCACCTCAGAGAGCTTCACCTGGACAACAATGCCCTGACCACCGTGCCTGCAGGCCTGCCTGACCACAAGTACATCCAGGTGGGTTCCACCGGACACACAGGTGTCCCGCCACACCTGGGAGAATGGATAGAGGTTTCATGTCCATGAATGTTCCACCTCACACAGGGTTTTCTCAGGAGGGTGTAACCATTACAGATCAATCTCATGATGATGATGATGAAATAAATATTAATAAGTTGGTTAACACAGAAATGATTTTCTGCCATTCAACAAAAGGAATTGTGTTAGCTTCATACATGACCTTTCTATATATGCAATGTTCATTTCCAGACACCCCTCCCTCTAACCACTCATTGTGGTTGATATGTTCCCAGGTGATCTACCTCCACAGCAACAAGATAGGGGTGGTGGGAACCCAGGACTTCTGCCCACTGGGCTACAATACCAAGAAGGCCATGTACTCTGGCATCAGCCTGTTCTCCAACCCCGTCCCTTACTGGGAGGTGCAGCCCATCACCTTCCGCTGTGTGTTCGACCGCTCCGCCATCCAGCTGGGCAACTACAGGAAGAAGTAGAGAAAAAGTAGACCACCCCCAGAGAGAGAGAGTGTGTGTGTGTGTGTGTGTGTGTGTGTGTGTGTGTGTGTGTGTGTGTGTGTGTGTGTGTGTGTGTGTGTGTGTGTGTGTGTGTGTGTGTGTGTGTGTGTGTGTGTGTGTGTGTGTGTGTGTGTGTGAACCGCAGCCCCCCATCCACAACACTGATCGGCAACTTTATCCCCATTTTAAAACCATAACGAACATCCAATACAGTTTTAACAGTTACAGTACTTAATGTTTTCATGAGCAAAGACAGAACAGTTACAAAACTCAGTACCAAACCTTCCATAGATGGCTTAGTAATAACTCAAACCAGCTCTGTGTGCATACAATTGATTTATAATAGTCCATGTGTCATTTGTACATTTCATATTCTACAACAGTAATCACTGGCATTATCCTGTAACAGGTCTTCCATACACAATAAACCGTCAACTCATGAAATATTGTAACACTACCTCATGGTAGTTATCTGTCAAAAAGCTCAACTTAAAGGGGATGTCACCCACTTTTCAACCTCATTTTCATTATCTCCATTACAATACCATTGTCTACATATGTGAAAAAGTCCCATTTCTATGTTTTGTAGAAAACAAATGTGAAGTTAAAAAGATATACCAAATGACATCATCAAGAAAATACCATCCCTCTGGCTAGAAACTCGTTGCAGGTTTGGAAAATCACTGTTTTAAAAAAAACGTTTACTCCTACCCTGTGATGTCACAGAGAAGCATCTTTTTAGGACCTCTCTCCTTATCTTTTTACCCATTGATCATAGACTAAACAACGTGTTCGTTTTCACACATGTAGACACTGATATGGTGCTGGAGATAATGAATATGAGGTTGAAAAGTGGCGGAATTGCCCTTTAACAGAAGTCTGTGCAATGGTTTCGAAGTGTGTGCCCTCAGATTGCATGACTGAAATGTTATTTTGTGTGTGAAAGAAACATTATGAAAGACAACAAAAATATTTTCAACAACAACAACAAAAAATATCTATGACCACTTTGAAAAAATGTACACGATTAACCCTTTAATACCTCACACATGTCAACTGGTTGAGATTGGCCGAAAAAACATCCGAAAAATCTGAATTTGCCCGGTGTAGACATGTTGTGTGCAACAAGCCTTTACGTGCATAAATCTGTGACAATTACAGAAGGTACGCTGACCTGCGGAGCGGGCAGCCAAAGGGTTAAGTCTTAATATCATTAACACCAGCTAGGATACTAGAATGTACTAGAGTATATTACCTGTGTAGTAGCTAGCGTTCAAAGTGTACCTTCACAATATGTCGTACTATTTGAAAGATTCCCGATTTTCTTTCTGTCACATTGTAGTCGATTGCCATGTCTCCTGCTTGCTTCACTGTTGATGTTTGGTTGTTTTTGACGAAATGTTCCGACAGTTTAAAGATTTCAGATTTTCCGTCAAGCATTTCTTTCTTCTTCTACACATTCCATTCCCCCATCTGTCATGTAACATCAGCTCCTTACAACCAAGATGAACATAGCTCTTAAAGATGTAGAATAAACAATATATACGTTCCGAAACAGAAGCCATGCCCAAAGATCTATACGCATGCTTTTCTTCTTTTGACTTGAAGCAAGGTTGTGCTTTCTGGAATGACATGTTAATGCCTGTTTTGTTTCTCTTATTTTCTTCTTTTGACTTGAAGCAAGGTTGTGCTTTCTGGAATGACATGTTAATGCCTGTTTTGTTTCTCTTCTTTTCTTCTTTTTATAAGTCTGAAGAGAATTGGAGGCTTGCAGGCGGACTGTCATGCCTTCAGTGCCCATATTAGTGTTAATGTTTGTATGTATAGACGCTGTACATAAATGCTGTATAAAAAAAACTCTCATTGCTTAAAAGCACAAGCACTTACAGTAGTTCAGACTTAATATATCAGCAATAAAGATGTTCCTCTCTTTTTTTCTAAGGCTTCCTGAACCAAATAAAAATACCAAATTAAAAAGCAGCATTTTTCTGGGGGTGTCGCCATCAGAGGTCATAACCCTTGGTATGTCCACGTTGTGTGTGTCGTTGTCATAGAGTTGGAAAGAGGGCCCACCTATCTGTGACATTATTGCTTCAGTGACAGCAAAGGTTTTGTGGCAAGTGCGCCCTCTAACCAACTCTATGGTCGGTGTGTGGAGGGCACTACTTGCCCTGTCACTAGATGGAGCTGTAATATCTATGGAACAGTCAAACGAGTGTAGACTGTACAGTGATGGACAGAGTTTCCAGGTGAACAAGATCGTGAGGAGGAACAGGTGTGACACCGGAGAAAGCAGGTGTGAAAATATTCACACTGTAATATTCTATGGTCACACACCAAACACAGAGTACTGGAGAGACTCTTAGAACTATCTTAAAAGTTGAAAGGCCCTCATAACAAGTAAGCATACGTGATTTTGTGCAAAACAACAACTATATCCATAAGGTGAAATATCAAGGCTTTAGGCGATTAATGGGCTATCAAGACTGACTTGAATGGTGTATTTATAAGGGACAATGTTTTCTGTAGTTGCCAGAACTATTGTTGTGCTGGCTCTCTGTTGAGAAGTTCAGGGAGGGGACTGGACATCTGAAAAAAACAGGATCCAAGGTAAACAGTAAGAGTGGTGTAATGTAGATATACAGAATAATATTATATCAACAACAAGCTGAAGGCAACAGTAGTGTTAAAACTCACATCGCTTCAGTGAATATGAGCTACATTTATGGATTTTATATCAAATATTTAAATGCGACAACTAATCAAGTAAAATGTAAATTGCCTATGGTTGTGGTTGAATAGTCTTGGGTATCAAGATACATCGTAAATACTATATATTGTTTAATAGCTGAGAGATTTGATACGAGGCCAGTGAAACCCAGATAACTGTGGTAAAAAATGTATATATTTCTCCCCAAAAACATGACTGCTCTATAGGGGATATCTTCAGTCTTTTTCATGAATCATACTCCTGCAACAGGCAGCATGCCCTGGACCTCGCAACATGCAGCATACCCTGGACCTCGCAACATGCAGCATACCCTGGACCTCGCAACATGCAGCATGCCCTGGACTTGTGTTAACAACAAAGATAGACACTTTAAAACAAGTTTGCTCCCTTGACTCGTTAAAAAAAACTTAGGAAACCAGATATAGTATATTTACTGTGATAGTAATGATATCATTCATGGTGTAAGATAGGTCTGTAAAGCCTCCATGATTCCTTGCAGATTTGGGTCACATACACACACTGAGAAACCAGACAATACACATATTGCATATTGACAGGGAGATATTTATACAGCAGTGTTTCCCAAACCTGTCTGTGAGTTCTCGCAACTGGTCAACTTATTTTCAAACTTAGATTAAAATCAGGTGCGCTCAGCCTGGCCTCAGAGCCATACGAAACATACTGTAATGAAACAGCAGCGACCTTTGCAAAAGCATGCTCGTGTGGCAGGGTCGATTTCCACGCTTACAAACCCAGGGTCGTTACAATACTATATATATAGGCGAGTTGGTTGTTTAGCAACAAAACCAACGCGTGCGCAACTATGGGGCAAAATTAGATTGTTGACAACATGTCAATTATATTTAGTCTCCAAATGTTTATTGAAAACAAGTAAATTTGCACAATGAGCACTTGTTGTCTCGTTGTTACAGTTGTTGGTTAGCTAGCTAGTGAATTTTAGCCTTATTAGCAATGACATGAAATCAGTCAAAACACCTCAAAACAAGACGTGGTATCAAGAACAAGATTAAGCTAGGTGAAACGAGCCACCTATGATTCCCCACATGGCAGCTTGTCATTTTTGCTAGCTTTCTTTTTCTTTTTTCAAATATATTTTATTAAACACACAGAAGAATGGTGTATAGATATACAAGACAGGTATACAATTCTTATCTAAACATAAAGGAGCATACAGGAACAACAAGACCCAGAGTTCTGGGTGCAGAACAAATAATACAAAACACCACATACAAAACAAGGACACGTAGAAAGAAAGAGGGAAGATGTCCACCCTATCCCCCAGAATGCTCTTCTCTAACACAAGAAAAGGTTGGTGCCAAATAAGCCTATTCTACCAGAACACAAATTGCACTGTCCATCTAAAAACTGTCCTTTCTAGAGAGATTTATGATTTTAATGACTTGCTGTATAATCAAACAAGGTCTTCAATTAAATAACTGTCCATAACATAAGGATTACCAGAGAGCTATTTGACAGGGCTGGAGCCCCAACCAGTAAGGTGATTGGTGGACGTTATAAGGAAGGTGAAGCATGTAGATCCATGACAGGAATGCATCAGTGTTGGAGCCTCTGGCAGTGGCACACACACATCTGTTAGTCACACTACAGCGTCATGGGTCTCCTGCCCCTCTCTGTCGCCCCCATGTGGCGGGTATTGTCTTCTCTCCATCGCTCTCTCTGTCGACCCCCTCTGCACACACACACACACACACTCTCTCAGTGTGTGTGTGTGTGTGTGTGTGTGTGTGTGTGTGTGTGTGTGTGTGTGTGTGTGTGTGTGTGTGTGTGTGTGTGTGTGCATGTGGGTGTATACATAATGCACACACGGGTTGGCAGGTACATGCATGTGTGTGTTATGGCTTGCATCATGTGCATATGTGTGTGTGTGTGTGTGTGAGGGAGAGACAGACAGGAGAAGGTGCATGCAGGTGACTATAGTTTGTGTGAGTAAGACTACAGTAGGTGTGAGTAAGACTACAGTATGTGTGAGTGAGACTACAGTATGTGTGAGTGAGACTACAGTTTGTGTGAGTAAGACTACAGTAGGTGTGAGTAAGAATACAGGATGTGTGAGTAAGACTACAGTATGTGTGAGTGAGACTACAGTATGTGTGAGTAAGACTACAGTAGGTGTGAGTAAGACTACAGTTTGTGTGAGTGAGACTACAGTTGGTGTGAGTGAGACTACAGTATGTGTGAGTGAGACTACAGTATGTGTGAGTGAGACTACAGTATGTGTGAGTGAGACTACAGTATGTGTGAGTAAGACTACAGTATGTGTGAGTGAGACTATAGTATGTGTGATATGTGCGAGTGAGACTACAGTATGTGTGAGTGAGACTACAGTAGGTGTAAGTGAGACTACAGTAGGTGTGAGTGAGACTACAGTAGGTGTGAGTGAGACTACAGTAGGTGTGAGTGAGACTACAGTAGGTGTGAGTGAGACTACCATATGTGTGTGAGTGAGACTACAGTTGGTGTGAGTAAGACTACAGTATGTGTGAGTGGGACTACAGTAGGTGTGAGTGAGACTACAGTATGTGTGAGTGAGACTACAGTATGTGTGAGTAAGACTACAGTATGTGTGAGTGAGACTATAGTATGTGTGATATGTGCGAGTGAGACTACAGTATGTGTGAGTGAGACTACAGTATGTGTGAGTGAGACTACAGTAGGTGTGAGTGAGACTACAGTATGTGTGAGTGAGACTACAGTAGGTGTGAGTGAGACTACAGTAGGTGTGAGTGAGACTACCATATGTGTGTGAGTGAGACTACAGTTGGTGTGAGTAAGACTACAGTATGTGTGAGTGGGACTACAGTAGGTGTGAGTGAGACTACAGTATGTGTGAGTGAGACTACAGTATGTGTGAGTGGGACTACAGTAGGTGTGAGTGAGACTACAGTATGTGTGATATGTGTGAGTGAGACTACAGTATGTGTGAGTGAGACTACAGTATGTGTGAGTGGGACTACAGTAGGTGTGAGTGAGACTACAGTATGTGTGAGTGAGACTACAGTATGTGTGAGTGGGACTACAGTAGGTGTGAGTGAGACTACAGTATGTGTGATATGTGTGAGTGAGACTACAGTATGTGTGAGTGAGACTACAGTATGTGTGAGTGGGACTACAGTAGGTGTGAGTGAGACTACAGTATGTGTGATATGTGTGAGTGAGACTACAGTAGGTGTGAGTTAGACTACAGTATGTGTGATATGTGTGAGTGAGACTACAGTATGTGTGAGTGAGACTACAGTAGGTGTGAGTGACACTACCGTATGTGTGTGAGTGAGATATGCCTTTCTGCCCTTGAGCAAAGCAGTAACCAGCAACAACAACTCCTCCCCGGCAACAACGTGTATTAAGGCACCTCCCTGAAGACACATATTGGTTGAATGCGTTCGGTTGATTCCAGCACTCAATATTCATTAGCCTGTACAAACATTATAGGTTTAAATGCATTTGTGAATGTACTGTAGCTCTTATTAGAGTAGGGTTCAATCCAACCCTATCTTTGACTCTATGGTATAATATATATATATATATTGTATATATATATATATATATATATATATATTGCATGGCTGTGTAAAATATATACAGTATATTCATGCTTATTACCCACCTGTGCTGGGCCAATCAAACAAAAAAACATCACTCTGCAAATGGAGGGTGACATTATTGTCAAGCAAAAGAGCCCAGATCTGTGCAAAAAAATACCATAAAACAATCTCTGCATCATGATTTTTTAAAGTAAGTCAACTGCATGTGATGCATTTGCGAGTGGCAGTATTTGGAACACACACTGTATAATGTGCCTTCCTGTCTATTTGAAATGTTAGCCATCAAACAGGCAGTGTCAATACAGGGCTAAAATCGAATCACACTACACCGGCTCGGACGCTTGACAGATGTGGCAGGGTTTGCAAACTATCACAGATTACAAAAGGGAAACCCAGCCGTGAGATGCCCAGCGACGCGATCCTACCAGAAGAGCCAAATGTCTTCAATGCTCGCAAGCAACACTGAACCATGCATATGAGAGCACCAGTTGTTCCGGAAGACTGTGTGATCTTGCTCTTAATAGCCAATGTAAGTAAGACCTTTAAACAGGTTAACATTCACAAAGCAACGGGGACAGACAAAATACCAGGATGCATACTCAGAGCATGCTCTGACCAGCTTGCAAGTGTCTTCACTGACATTTTACATTTTCAGGTTTTAATGTCATGTGCACAAGTACAGTGAAATGCTTTTCTTGCAAGCTCTAAACCCAACAATCCAGTAAAAATAACTAAAAATAAGAAATCCCCTATCCTTGACCCGGTCTGTAATACCAACTTGTTTCAAGCAAACTACCAAATCAAATCAAATGTATTTATATAGCCCTTCGTACATCAGCTGATATCTCAAAGTGCTGTACAGAAACACAGCCTAAAACCCCAAACAGCAAGCAATGCAGGTGTAGAAGCACGGACCACCATAGTCCCCGTGCCCAAGAACGCCCAAGTAACCTGCCTAAATTACTATCGCCCCGTCGTTCTCACATCTATAGCTTTGAAAGGCTGGTCATGGCTCACATCAACACCATCACCCCAGACACCCTGGACCCACTCCAATTTGCATACCGCCCCAACAGATCCACAGATGACGCAATCTTTATTGCACTCGACACTGCCCTCACCCACCTGGACAAAAGGAATATCTTTGTAAGAATTATGTTCATTGACTACAGCTCAGCGTTCAACACCATAGTCCCCTCCAAGCTCATCACCAAGCTCAGGACAATGGGGCTGAACACCTCGCTCTGCAACTGGATCCTGGACTTCAAATATGCCTACCGGTAGCCAGTGATATAATGTTCCAAAACATAGGTGGGTTAACTCTGATTGGCGGTAATGGTGTTTTTAATGCTTTCAGTGTCGGGGGCCTACACCCCTGCCGGTAGCCTACCCTCTCAACCAAGGCCATTTTAAACACAGGAACACACGCAGTATAGGTAGTCTACATTGAATATAATACACGAGTTAAATTAAATCATGTTTTACACCCTAGTTCATGAGTCCATATTTAATGAGTTAAATGCTTGGAGTTTTCACAGATCGTGTGACATAAAACACAACCTTTCTTTCTTTACATTAATGCCATTTATGACAGTGTTATTTGTCATTACTCTCAGGAATCAAGGTAAGACCCAAGTGCAGACTGTGTGAAGTAACAATGTTTATTGTAACCACCGGGTCAGGCAAATGACAGGTCAAGGCAGGCAGGGGTCGACAATCCAGAGTAGGAGCAAAGGTACAGGACGGCAGGCAGGTACAGGGTCAGGACAGGCAATGGTCAAAAACCAGGAGGACGAGAGAAAGCGAGGCTGGGAAAAGACAGGAGCTGACAGGACGACCGCTGGTAAGCTTGACAAACAAGACCAACTGGCAACAGACAGACAGAGAACACAGGTATAAGTACACAGGGGATAATGGGGAAGATGGGCGACGCCTGGAGGTGTGTATAAGTACACAGGGGATAATGGGGAAGCTGGGCGACACCTGGAGGTGTGTATAAGTACACAGGGGATAATGGGGAAGATGGGCGACACCTGGAGGTGTGTATGAGTACACAGGGGATAATGGGGAAGATGGGCGACACCTGGAGGGGGGGGTGGAGACAAGCACAAAGTCAGGTGAAACAGATCAGGGCGTGACAATTACTAAGCATTTACCAATTGAATTAGAAAATGTGACTTAAACCCTGTACGAATCATGGATCTTGGAGATCTCGGAAAATGCACTGTAAGTCTAACTATGCCTACCTAACATTTAATGATATTTCTCTGTGGAAACAGTTCTCATGGGCACACAAATCCACAATAATGTCGGACTATGCCATTGCAAAATGTAATGCTTCTAACCCAAAGAGTCAACCATAGGCCTACTGTCATTAACATATGCTTGTTGGATGGATTGGATGATCATTGGTGTCTAGCTGTAGGATAGTTGTCTAGCGGTATTGTCGATCATCATCAGCTGATCCAGAAAAGAAAACAAATATTGATAGAAAGTAATAAAGCTGTATAAATGGTCTGGTACTTCTGTCCCCGGACAGCACAGAGAAGAACAGTACCTACGCGCACCTGAAAAACAAAACAATGAGCGCTCTAAACAACAGACCGACAAAAACAAACAATGATAAATCAACAGATTAAACTAATGCACTGGAATAAAGGCTATTTTTAATCAGGGACTCATTGCAAATAAATGGTGAAAATTAGGAAGTACAAAGGAAAATCTATGCATGAAGAATACTACCACATATAAATAAATGGTTTAAACCATGACAGAGAGGTAGGGGTGTTTAAGTTGAAGATTTTCATATTTACCACTAAATTATTTAGAGAACCGGCACCAGAGTTCAAATGTTGTTGCATTTAGGGGAGCCAACATCTCATTGAGGGGAGCTGAGCCCCCCCTTGTCCCCCATAATTCACACGTTACTGGTACTCTCTGTATATAGCCATGCATTTTTACTAGTTGTTATTCATTATTCACTGTATTTATTCCCTGTTACTATTTCTATTTTATCTCATTTATCTTTATCTTTAACTCTGCATTTCATGATAGTTGACACCTGAAGCTTGACAAATAAAATGTGATTTTGATTTGAAATCCTAGAAACCAAATGCTCTGTGCGCGTGTGTCTGTGCTTGTGCGGATACTCAAGTGTGTGTGTTGTATAAATGGGCTTAACCAGCTTAGTCCATCTTACATTAAGTGGATCTATTGGTTGCCCGTTTAATGCTTCGGTCAGCTCTGGTCAATGGTCCTGCTGCACATGTAGTACCTCATACAGTGTGTGAGTTGGATTGGCTGATCTGGCCAGGGATGAGCCAGTCTGTTACAAGACAAATTAAACACAGAGTGCGAACAAAAAGTGTGTGTGTGTGTGTGTGTGTGTGTGTGTGTGTGTGTGTGTGTGTGTGTGTGTGTGTGTGTGTGGGCCTGCATGACATCCCATTTTCTCCCTGTAGACATAAGGGGTTTGGGTACAGTTTGGGATGGCTCAAGAGGCATGTGTGTGTGTTTGTGTCCTCCAATGATAGCTCAGAGTATGGTTTAGCATGAGATCGTTATTAAAATCAGGACCTGGTTAATAAGCTGTCGTTTTCCCAGGAACGTACCAGTGTATTTCCTGTAGTGGACATATCATTTTGTGTGTGTGTCTGCGCATGTGCGAGAGTGTGCGTGTGTGTGTGTGTGTGTGTGTGTGTGTGTGTGTGTGTGTGTGTGTGTGTGTGTGTGTGTGTGTGTGTGTGTGTGTGTGTGTGTGTGTGTGTGTGTGTGTGTAGGTGTGTGTGTGTGTGTGTGTGTATGTGTGTGTGTGTGTGTGTGTGTGTGTGTGTGTGTGTGTGTGTGTGTGTGTGTGTGTGTGTGTGTGTGTGTGTGTGTGTGTGTGTGTGTGTGTGTGTGTGTGTGTGTGTGTGTGTGTCTGTGTGTGTCTGTGTGTGTCTGTGCGCGTGTGCGAGAGTGTGCGTGTGTGTGTGTGTGTGTGTGTGTGTGTATGTGTCTGTGTGTGTCTGTGTGCGTGTGCGAGAGTGTGCGTGTGTGCTACATTCACATATGGAAGTGTTAAATCTGGAACGTCTGGAAAATTTGAGCATTCCAATAAACAGAACAGAATGGAAGTGTTAAATCTGGAACGTCTGGAAAATTTGAGCATTCCAATAAACAGAACAGAATGGAGTTTGTTATTTCTGGATTGGCTGTATAAAGTTGTGATGCATTGTTTAACTGAGCAGACATAATGTTCTGTATACATGTTTAAATGGTTAATGAAACCATATGCTGTACTTAATGGCTAGACATGAATAAACCTACAGAAATAGAGGGATTTAGCTCATTAGCTAAATAAAGCTGGCATAATACCAAATGCTATAAATACCTATTTCATTGTGTTGGAGTTTTGCAGTTCATCTAAATGTATAGATGTAATTCAGAAGTTGCTGAGAAAGCAAAAAGATACTTCCAATTTTTCCATCAATGAAACATCGTTTGACTTGTTTACATATATTGTAATAGTTCACAGGAAGAACTGTGGGTTACTGGTTTGGGAAGAAAATGGGACTGGAAACAGAGGTTGTATTCTGTACCGAAACAGCTTTTGATGATATAACGTTCCAGTGCCATCCGTTAGAGACTTAGAACGTGGCCAGTATTAACACCAGAAATGGAAAAACAATGTTACTTGAATATAAATGGGGAAAATAGTCCTTAGAGCCAAGACCCATCATTTTCAAACCATTGGCTCAGTTCTGAGACGTGGAGAGGATGTGAGAGCATCAGGGTTGACGTCATCAAAGCGAACAGAGGAAGCAAACTGGGAACTGGTGACTGGGTGACTGGGAAGAATATCTGTTTCCAAACTTTTGAGTGTTTGAATAGGGGTGGGAATCTTTCCAAAGGAAAGTGCAGCAATAACAGGCCTGAAACGTCAACACATCATCTTCAAGACATAAACACTCTGTACAGGGTAATGATGAGGTGGTAAACCAACCCACAAGGACAGGACTGGACAATGGAAAGCGCTAAGAAACATTCCACTGGGCAAAAATGTCAATATCAATGTTGGTTCAACGTCATTTCATTGAAATTACCTGGAAACAACGTTGATTCACCCAGTGGGATTGCATTGTTTTCTGGGGGATTCAAAACAGTATATATTTCCACCTTTGGTCAATGTTTTGCCCTTCGAGAGAGGATTGAAACAATAAATTGGCTTGTACAATGTCAGAATGTTGTCAGCTAAGACAATATAAGGGAACGTATTTGGATAAACATAACACATTTACCCAGTCAGCCCCAAAGTAGATCAGTATATCTAATGACTGTGTTAACTGATCGTTAACAGGTAATACATTCTTGACCCCTAATTAATCATGCTAATAGCTTAGTGAGAATAAACAGCACCACCTCTTTAGGGGGTCTGTCTCCGGTTACTAAAATTGCAGTAGCAAGATGCAGAGAGGAGGTGGTAGAGGTGACCGTCTAATTAGGAGACCAGATCAACATGTAAAAGTCATGTGTAAAGGCCACCACTAGTGCAGGGTGGAGGACATGGATTCAGATGTCTGAACTGGTATTCATGTCTACTATAGAATGTGTCAGAGTTAGAATCAAAGCTGCCAAAATGGATGTTCATTTCAAAATAAACATTCTGCATTACGTAGACCTGCAACAGGCATGCATTCAATGAGTAATTAGCTTAATAATAACTGTCCAGCTAACCGTGTAACTTTCCCTTCCTTCTAAGCTCAGCACACCCCAAGTCCACTACAGTATCATCAAATCAAATCAAATTGTATTGATCACATACACATGGTTAGCAGATGTTAATGCGAGTGTAGCGAAATGATTGTGCTTCTAGTTCCAACAGTGCAGTAATATCTATCAAGTAATCTAACAAATTCACAATGACTACCTTAAACAAACAAATGTAAAGAGATGGAATAAGAATCTGTACATATAAATATATGGATGAGCAATGGCCGTACGGCATAGGCAAGATGCAGTAGATGGTATAGAGTACATTATATACATATGAGATGAGTAACGTAGGATATGTAAACATTATTAAAGTGGCATTACTTAACGTGACTAGTGATACCTTTATTAAATCCATGTATTAAAGTGGTCAGTGATTTGAGTCTGTATGTTGGCAGCAGCCTCTCTATGTTAGTGATGGCTGTTTAACAGTCTGATGGCCTTGAGATAGAAGCTGTTTTCAGTCTGGAGGGCAAGTAGTTTGCCACTGGTGATGCATTGTGCAGACCACACTACCCTCTGGAGAGCCTTGCGGTTGAGGGCGGTGCAGTTGTCGTACCAGGCGGTGATACAGCCCGACAGGATGCTTTCGATTGTGTATCTGTAAAAGTTGGTGAGGAATTTAGATGACAGGCCAAATTTCTTCAGCCTCCTGAGGTTGAAGAGGCACTGTTGCACCTTCTTCACCACGCTGTCTGTGTGGGTGTTACCATTTCAGTTTGTCTTTGATGTGTACGGAACTTAAAACATTCCACCTTCTCCACTACTGTCCAGTCGATGTGGATATTGGGGTGCTCCCTCTGCTGTTTCCTGAAGTCCACGATCATCTCCTTTGTTTTGTTGACGTTGAGTGAGAGGTTATTTTCCTGACACCACCCTCTGAGGGCCCTCACCTCACTACCACTGTATTGTCGTCTGCAAACTTGATGATTGAGTTGGAGGCATGCATGGCCATTCAGTCATGGGTGAACAGGGAGTACAGGCGAGGACTGAGAACGCACCCCTGTAGGGCCCCAGTGTTGAGGATCAGCAGAGTGGAGATGTTGTTTCAGACCTTCACCACCTGGGGGCGGCCCATCAGAAAGTCCAGGGTCCAGTTGCACAGGGCGGGGTCAAGACCCAGGGTCTCAAGCTACATAGGTATTCCTCTTTCCACTGTATTGTCCTCGAAGCGTGGAAAAAGAAGTTGTTTCAGTTGTTTGGGAGCAAGACGTTGATGTCCGCGACGGGACTGGTTTTCTTTTTGTGATCCATTATTGTCTGTATTTATGTCCTGCCACATACGTCTTGTGTTTGAGCCATTGAATTGCGACTCCAATTTGTCTCTATACTGACGCTTTGCTTGTTTGATTGCCTTGCAGAGGGAATAACTACACTGTTTGTATTCGGTCATGTTTCCACTTAAAACCATGACCTAGGCCTTCAACTAGATGGGATGGTGAGATGTAGGAGAAATCGAGGGACAGTTGCTTGAGTTTGGGACGACCATGTGGGACATGAAGAAGAAAATGATCTAAGGACAAGAAGGATGGAGGTGAACACAGAAGCAAGAAAGGACATGGCTTTTTAAAACGGTTGGATAGCAATACTTATGGTCAAAGCGCTCGAGGATGCTAGTCTTATCAGAAGGGTCTGGAAGCTACTGCAATTTGCAGGACGAATGTTCATTGTCAAATTAATAATAGGTTTTTCTAGCCATAAACTTTCCAGTCGGCCACAGTGGTTTTGTTTCCAAGAAAACCATGTTGTGAATAATAAGAATATTCATTGTTAAATGAATCATGGGTTTTTGCAGCGATAGGCTACACAGCTGGTTCCTTTGGAAACACTCGAAAAAGAAGTACACACATGCTCCTTCACAAATCACTTCTGCAGTCCAATGTTGACGCGGGAAGTCTTTTCAATATAAGATGGCCGCCAAAAAGGCATGAGCTGTGTTCGAATACTCATACTAACCACACTAACCGTACTATTTGTGACGTGAAATTGAGTATATAGTATGCTTATTGGTCATAGTATGGATATAGTTAGTATGCTAAAAGTTCCCGGATGTCGCCAAAATATGAAGTATACATGCAGAGGACACTATTTCCGTACTTTAGGGCCCATAATGCAATTCTTCAGGAAATGGGCGTGGCTTCACATCGTTTTCAGATTTGAAGAAAATAGCGGTAAATATGCAGCCGAAGTACAACAAGAGCAGATACAAATTCATTGCTTTATCTAATTATGACAAATGTTATGAAAAGTTTGAGCAATGTAATAAAGTAATGACTATTCAAATAAGTTACCTTACGTTAAGTTGACTGACAATTTGTTAGCTACGCTGTCCTTACGAACTACATAGCATATCATTACAGTAGTATGTACCGGTATGTCAAACTTGCCAGTATATTAACTATAGGCCATCTAACTTCCCAGCGTTTATTGACTTGATTATTCCAGTCATTCTTAGCTTTGCTAAATGGTATAGTCGTTGTGCGTTCTCAATGGACGTTCGGGTGCTTTCGTAAATTCGGTCTGGCTATCTACTCCGATTTCAGAGCACTCTCGTGAGTGTACCAGAGTGCAGAGCACTCAACACCCATTGAAAATGGCCGGTGTCAAGTAAACGTAAGCAAAAAAAGCATAATTAAATTGTTGCCAGAGAGCGAACCACTCTGAATTTACAAACGGACAATCTGACAACGCTCTGAATTTACAAGCTCACTCTGGCACTCCACATTGAATTTAAGAACACACTCGAAGTTGTAAAATGTCTAACTAGTCATTTGTTATGCTAACTAGCTAGCAAGAGGTTGCATAGCAACAGCATCAACTTCTGGTAGACAGGCGAAGAGCTAGTATGCTCAAATGAAAGCATACTGTTCGTTTATAGTATACTAAAATGAACTAATAGTCTATAGTGTGTAGTATCTACTCATGAAGTATGTAGTATACAGTATGTTAGTATGGGTATTCGAACACAGCTCTGGTTTCCACTAGTAACCACAGCCACAAAGTCAAGATTGGCTATATCGTATAAATATTTGAAAATAAAAATTACTTATTTGGTCTTAATTTAAGGTTAGGGTTAGGCATAAGGTTATCAGTGTGGTTAAGGTTAGGTTTAAAATCACATTTTAATAAGATATTTTTTAGAAATGGGTGGGGTTTATGACTTTGTGTCTGTGGTAACTAGTGGCGACTGAAAGACGTGTGTGGAGACACACATGGGACTGTGACCAATTGAATCCAGACGACAGCCCTGCAGTGACGCAAGAGTTGAACATAAACAAAGAAAGGGGAAATTGGGAAACCACTATAATTTCAGTCTTCTTCAGCAAATTCAACAAAATCTTCTAGAAGAGCCATTGTCTTGAAACGTGTACTGTAGATGCAGTGCAGTCTGCAGACGGATAGTTGGATATGGAAGGAGATGAAGAGCACTTTGAAGTGTGTGAAGATAAATGGAGGGAGGAGGAGAAGGAGGAGGTCTGACGGCACTTGAGTGATTTACAGTGGGGACCAGAGGAGGTTGGCGGGAGGAGCTATAGGAGGACTGGCTCATCGTAATGGCTGGAATGGAATGAATTGAACAGAGTCAAACATGTGGTTTCCATATATTTGATGTGTTTGATACGGGTTCAATGAGGCCGTCCTCCCATATCTTCTCCCACCAGCCTCCTCTGCTGGGGACATATGGAATTCATTGGACTCACGTCTGCCTCACCTTACTTTCCTCTATTATGGTACCATGTGTTTACCATGAAGAGGCAGATGAGGTTAGGGTTTAGGGGCTAGGCACTCCCCACGGGCTCGGAAGAAAGCGGATGTTTACGGTTTTCAGGATTACGGTATTTTCAACCTAACTTCCGTTTCCCCTGAAAAACGGATGTGGGGACTCGGGAGTCTTCTTACACCTGCTACGTTAGGTTAAGGGCTAGGGGTCAATTTGGGATTCAGCTTAGTCTGTTTTATAATCCTTTTCTGGTCCACTAAGACCTCGTCACTTTTTCCGAGACCCTATTTAAGGTTTCATGCTGCAGCATAACAATTGGCAGCTGGCTCTGGCTGCAGACAGAGTTTCTCCACACACCTTCTTTACATTCCAGGAACCTTTTGTTTTAACTTGTATCCACTTCGCTTTTTTGTTAGTAGGGGAATGGAAGAAAGGGAGGTGGTTGTTTGGTGCAAAGGGAGGAAAAATGACAGATATATATGATGCCATGTGTCCTTTGTGAGGCTTCGCATCCTCATTCACGCATGAGGCGGACCTCGTATCCCAGACTGCACTGGTGCACCTGTGACTGGTTAGGCAGAGCCCATAATGCTCAGATTCCATGCCTTAAAAACTCATGTCGATGCCATCGTCTTTATATACTACAGTTTGGGCAGCTGCCTTCTGTCAATCCGGGACCACAGTCATCTGAAGAAGCAGAAGCTTTCCCACCCCTTTCCCTCGCTCTCTCTTTCTCTCACTCGCTTTATCTCCCCCTCCCTCTCCCTTTCTCCCTCGTTCTCCTCCCTCTCTCCAGAGACATCTGGCTTTTGAGCAACCACAGTCTTCTTACCTGCTGACCTTCTATCCCACACGCAGAGGGAGAGAGAGAGAGAGAGGAGAGAAAGGTAAGAGGAATGGACTCTTGTCATTTCCTGAAGGGTTCCTGCTCGGTTGTCCCTAGGTATTTGGTCTTTCCATGCTGGGATTGATAGCTATCCCAGTCCCAGCTAAACTCTGGGGGAGGATTGTGTGTGATACAGGGTTAACTAGTTGTCACTTGACAATGGAAAGGAGTGGAGAGATTTTTGTACTTCGACGTTATCTGATGCTTTTCATGTTGCGTTGGACAATGTGTTGTTCTTATATTGCACCGTGGCATGAATGCATTTATAAAATGAATACACTGTATTGATGCACAGTATTGTTAGTCAAAGGCATTAATGTGTTTGCATTTGCAGTACGGTATTATCATGTGATGACATGTCATACTTTAAATCAACACATTGAGTTAAATCCTCTTAAAAGTGTCAATATGTTGTGATGATATTTATTGCCTTTATTTGTTGACATTATAAAGTGTGTGTTCACTGAAAACCCTGCATTGTTGGTTCATAGATAGTTCTGAGTATTTACAGTAGGGATCTGCCTCTTTTTTTTAAAGAGATTTACAATTCACTGGTATTACCAGATTGCTGCTTTTAGGGGGATTCATGAATAGTTTTGGTCAATTGAGCTTTTTCAATAGATGTTTTTTTCTCTCTCAGGGAACCCTAGTGGCCTGAGATGAATGTTTCTATCGTGGAATCTGTAACAAGTCCATTCTTTACCAGTTTATGTCGTCTATCATCCAATCGAAATGTCATGTATTTAACTGTTCAAATAGAGTTTGTTCTCTGTAGATTTTAAAATCAAAGTACCACTCAGGATAATAGTCGGTAAGACTATGTAGGAAATGTTCAAGATGTGGTAGACAAACTTTTGCTGACTTTCTCCCCGTTTCACTTTACAACTTTTTTCTTTGTCTCCCTTTCTCCCTCTGTCTGTTTTCTTCTCCCCAGAACAGTTATGTTTCCCCTCCGTGTCCCCATCTTTGCCGTGCTGGTCAGCCTGACCGTGGGTCAGTACGATGACTACGACTACCAGCCGGCCTCCCAGTACGGCCCGTCCAGCGCCAACTGTGCCCAGGAATGCGAGTGCCCCATCAACTTCCCCACTGCCATGTACTGTGACTCCCGCAACCTTAAGTTTGTGCCCATTGTGCCCTCAGGCATCAAGTACCTGTACCTGCAGAACAACCTGATCGAGGAGATCAAGGCTGGGGTCTTCGACAACGTCACGGCTGAACTCCGTTGGCTGGTCCTGGACCATAACCAGATCACCAATGAGAAGGTGGCCAAGGGAACCATCGACAAGCTGACCGGACTTCATAAGATCTTGTTCAGCTTCAACAAACTGACGGAAGCTGTGATCCCTCCCTCCATGTCTTTGGACGAGCTGAAGATGATGAACAACCAGCTGTCCAAGTTCCCCGCAGGGAGTCTGGCCGGCATGCAGAACCTGACCTCGGTCCACCTCCAGAACAACGAGTTGACCTCTAAAGCTCTTAATGGGGTCTTCAAGGGCCTCAACAAGCTGGTGGCCATAGACTTGACCAACAACAAGCTGAAGAAGCTGCCCTCAGGCATGCCTAGTTCGCTGGAGACCTTCTATGGCGATCACAATGGCATCAGCAGCATCGCCGCCGGGGACCTCAAAGAGCTGCCCAAGCTGGCGTACCTGAGGTTGGCCTACAATCAGATGACGGATGCAGGGATTCCGGCGGGCGTGTTCAATGTGACGAGCCTGATCGAGCTGGATCTGTCCTACAACAAGCTGCTGTCCATCCCTGAGATCAACGAACAGCTGGAGCATCTCTATCTGCAGGCCAACGAAATCAACAGTGAGTGATTTGTATTTCCTCTTTTTTTTCATTCTCTTTTCTCTTCTCTCTTTCTCTTCTCTCCCTTTTCTCTATTCTCTTTTCTCTCTTTCAACATTCTCTTTCCGTTCTCTTTCTCTATTTCGACATTGCAATTACAAATAAATCTAAATCAGTCATATCCATCCTCAAGTCTTTACTGCCTCCCAGCAAGTGTCAGGCAATCGGAGTAGGATGTGTACATACAGTAGGAAATGTTGAATCATGTCAGTTCACCAAACCCCTTCCCATCCTTCCAGAGTTCAACCTGGAGAACATTTGCAAGTTCTCTGGCCCTCTGAACTACTCCAGACTGAAGCACCTGCGTCTGGATGGGAACAACATCACGCATGCCGACCTACCCCATGACTCCTCCAACTGCCTGCGCCAGGCCTCTGACATCATCTTCGACTAAGGACCCTCCCCTCATCCGCAAGACTCCCTCTGTGACCCTCCCCCGGCACCACGACCTACCCTAAACTAATCCTTCAAACCCCAATAGACACAATGTGGCTATATTCCAATATCTACAATAGCATACTACTCAGAGTATATGGCCAATATGTTTCTTTATTCTAAGTGGAATGCTAGTGTGGATAATGAACCCGAGCGACAGTGTTTGCAACAACCATAAATATGTATATCCTCCCCCTACCGGTGAAATCGAGGTCACCTCTGTCAACTCATCGGTAGACCTTTCTGTAAACACAGACTATGAAATAACAAACCAACAAAGTTTAGAAACCCCGGAGAGACCTTTTATTTTGCAGTGCATCATGGTATTCTCATGACAACTATAGAGTATTTTGTCCGTAGCAAATGGCTGGCCCTGTACTAATAGTTTTGTCCAAATTTGCTGCAAATCAAACAATCGGCCGCAATATAATGTAATGGTGCCTCGTAAAAAGCACTTGAACTGTACTTGTCTGTACTTGTTTCAAACAACAGGTGCCTTTTCTTGTGCAAAAGAGACAATATAGGAACATAGTGATTCCTGAATGAAGTGCTTTTAATGAAAATGCAGCTCACACACTTCAAACATTCCAAAAGTAGTGGCACATGTTGTTTTCAGACAAGTACATTGAGGAATATGGGAATAAATCTCACTTGCAAATAAATGCATTGCCCATTCCTCTTTTGTATGTTTGTCATGATGTTTTTTAAAGGTTTCTTGTATTTAGTCTGTATACTCCCAGAATCACATTGCTGTGCAAAAGACCTGCAGGTAAGGAATAAAAGTATCTAAGAGAGCTGTGTTGTGTACTCTGGTGTAATGTCTACTGGGGAAATATTGAACAGTGGAACACTATTGGAACCAAATTCAAACTCATATGTCATATGTCAAAAGCTTTGGCATATTACCCATCTTTCTGTATGAATGTTGGGGGGAAAGTTATTAACCATCCTTATCGACAAGATTCAAAGGCTCGACACTGAATAGCTCTGCTGAAGTAATTGACTGTTTTTTTAATGAGTTATTATGCAGTTAAATAAGAGTCAATGGCCCGTTCATTGCAGATCACCGTTGTTATGCCGACATTTATACAACATTTGCATTGCTTGCATGCATCTCATGGTAACTCTGTATGATAATAAAAGATAGCATTTTACGTTTTTTTGTCCATTCATGGTTACCTTGTTTGCCATGTTTAATGTGTGCTTTTGCCCATATAGCTCTACCAGAATAACAACAATTTGTTGTGACGCTAACTTTATCTTGCTCTGTTGCGGCAACGTTGGTGGAATGTCATGTGCTATTTGGGCAGAGTATATCCAGATTTATTTTCATTACGGCTTTTGACTCAGTAATCGCTGGTGAATTTACTGTGAGGACATAACATACACTTGAATAAACTACATTTCCAATACTCATGTATAGTAAATGTTTGTTTTAAACCTATAATACCCAGTCCAGAGGAAACAGACAGTAAATGTGTCTGCAGTATGACAACATACACAAAATACGTGGCACAAGAAGAATGAAATCTATCTAGTCTCTTACCTCCCAGACACTGATACATGTATGTTGCTTCTTACTTTAAGCTTTCCTGAGTGGTTTGTGTTTTAGGGGTTAATGTGTTGTGTTTGGGCCTGCACCACGATGGTTGGCAATTGTCTTCCTGCAGGAAATGGGTCTTCTCCCAGTGTCATGCTGTGTCTCTGCACATGAATTTCAAGAGGAAAATTCTGATCTGTTCCATATTCTCCTTGGATGTGTGGGTGGGTTTGGTGGGTTTGGTGGATGGGTGGGTGGATGTAGTGCCAGTGCAGGCATGTAGGTATGTAGATCCTATGGTCCTGGAGGGCTGCAGGGGTTGCAGGGTTTGACTGGAAACCAGAGCTGAAATGCTCAGATGAGGTAGCTGTAACTATCCACATGTATTTTATTTATTTTTGTACCTTTATTTAACTAGGCAAGTCAGTTAAGAACATATTCTTATTTTCAATGACGGCCTGGGAACAGTGGGTTAACTGCCTGTTCAGGGGCAGAATGACAGATTTGTACCTTGTCAGCTCGGGGGTTTGAACTCGCAACCTTCCAGTTATTAGTCCAACGCTCTAACCACTAGGCTACGCTGCCGCCCCAATGTAATGATGTGTGGTAAACAGGTTTTTAGTGTTCCTTACATGGTGATTTGACAGAAGGATGCCTGTTACTTAATCAACAGTAAGTAACGCCAAACAGGTCAAGCAGCCACTTGGGTGATGTTTGGTGGCCATTTTGTGCCAGAACACTCAGTGCTTTGGGAGTCATTTGTGCAGTGTGCACCACCTCCAACACAGGATCATAACTAATGTATGGCCCAGTGGTGATTTTCCATCAGAATGACATAAACACGTAAGCCAGTGCCTACATGTTCCAACAGGTCTACATGTAGGCACGGGTTGTTTTTGCAGATGGTTTTGCAGATGTTGACAACCTCTCTGAAGTGTCCAGGGTGGGTGGGACTGGGGGAGTCCATTTGGGATAGGGAGAGGGGATTTCAGGGAAGAGCTGATGGATGAGCAGAACCAGTGGACTAATGCATTTCTCACATTGTACCAAGCTGTAATCCCATACACTCCTCCTCATCTTTTCCAAAGACCAGACATGGCAAATTCCTGGCGCAGACAGTCCACAGACAAATACACCGTCCAGAGTGAGGAACGTTGGACTAATTTGGTGAAGTAATTCTTCCAGTTCAAACGCCGAGGCTGAGAAATCACGAAAGTGCCGGTGTTGAGGGAGGGATACTTCAAAACATTTACTCCCTCACGTGGAAATATCTGCATCTGTTGGTTTTCTTGTGTAGTTTTATACTGAAGACATTTCTGTTTTAATGTGTAGTAGGAGTGAACTGTTAGCATGCTGGCTATGTAAAGTCGCATTTGGGATGGGATCTGTGCTGGGATCAGTGGTATCGGCTAACTCGTGCATGCCCAATTAGAGCAGACACTTTCTACAGGTTCCAGGTCAACTAATTAGCTAAACATCTTTAGCGAGTATCACTGAACGGGTTGCCAGACGTTCCATTTTTCCAGCCTGTTACTCGTAATAAGATCCCGCAGTTATAGTCAATCACACCTTGCAATTGCTCCTCTTTCACAAATAATATTGTTGAGAGGGCTATATTATATTTGACACAGTGGTTTTCTTTCAGTGCTATTCTGCCAGTGCTTCTATATGTCTAGTCACTCGAGAATATTCCTGGATATTCTTTGACCTAAACAAGAGACCTACCTCAAATGAAATTTGAACCAATTGAAGCATGGGCGGCAGGATTTATAAAACCCCTAAATTACCTAGATGACACGCATTGTATTAGTCTTTACAATATTGCTCACGTCTTACTGTGTTTTTGCACAACCATTCTTACTGATCCCAAATCCAATATCATTTCCTCCTCTTCCTCCTCGCCATTCCTCCGTCGGAGAATAGCTTGGAGCTCTTGCTGCCGTGTCTAGACAATAAAGCCCTTCATAAAGTCATGGCCCGCACTTCCTCTTCCCTGCATTTGGAAATGTTTCATGAAAGTTTAATCAGCTGCCTGGCCAGGACGTTCGGCTCAAAGGCCCATCCTAGGCACCTTCTCCAGCTGTTCTCACTATGCGCTTTCTTTCCTCTGTTAAATGTTTTTGTCTCCCCTCTCTCCCTCCCTCCTTTCTCTATTTTCTCTGTCTGAATAGTAAATTCCTGGGATCATCAACTAGATTCAACCATGGGACGATTTCTTTCTTGAGCGGATGGTCATGATTACTAATCATTTGCAGACTGCAAATTGATTGCAAGAAGCCCAAACAGATATAATATTTGACTAAAACAAAAATCATTTAAAATATTGCTTACATTTGTATACAATCCGTGTGTCTCTGTACTATGCATGAGAATAAGATTTCCTAAATTAAAATCACTGATTTCCTGGTGTTTTTATATTCTTATATCCAACAATGAAAATTATTTTTGCTCAGAAAACTATCAAGTTTTCTCCCTACTCTCTTTCCCATATCCTTTATTCTCTTGCCCCCTCTATTCTCCATCTCCCCGTTTCGTTCTCCCTCCAGGATCCAGATGTCCCCGCTCTGCTCCTGGCCTCCCTGGGCCTGCCCTGTTTATCACACACAGAGAGAGAGAGAGAGAGAGAAAGAGAGAGAGAGAGAGAATGGAATACATAAACAGAGGGCCTGAAGGGATGAAGGGACAGTAGAGAGAGAGGTAGAGTGCTGCAGTGTTAACCCTGTCAATGTTCTTTGTGTGTGTGCATGTTGCTCTGTTTGTGTCACTAAGTGCCTGTGAGTGTTAGTACTCAGTAGCCTTACATTCTTGGTTATCAAGGTGCCTGAACGATTCCCTAAGCTCCACTCAGTCCTGGACTGACACTATGATAAACATAACCTATGAAGAAGTCATGTGCATTGCTATGGCGATAATGATTGGGTACAGGTCGACGTTCCAGCTAGGGCCGGGACAATACCAGTATCACCATCATTTTTTCCATTATAAAATTAAAACACAAAGCAGAACAAACTCTTTGGTCCTTTAAAAACCTGCTGTGCTGGTGAAAAGTAGCCAATGAACACTTCCGAAAGGACAATCTCCACAAACCCATACCCCCACCCTTACCCGCACACACGCACGCACACACACACACACACACACACACACACACACACACACACACACACACACACACACACACACACACACACACACACACACACACACACACACACACACACACCCCCTCACCCCCATCCTCACCCGTACACTCCCACCCTCACACACACCCCCACCCTCACCCCTACCCCCCCCTCACCCACACACACCCCCCACCCTCACCCATACCCCCCACCCACCCTCACACACACTCCCCCACCCTCACCCCTACCCCCACTCTTACCCCCCACCCTCACCCTCACACACACACCCTCTCTCTGATCCAACAGTGGATGTCAAAGGCACAGCCTTGAGGAAATAATATTAAAAACAATACAGAATCTAATAGGGCTTTCTCTCTCTCTCCTCCTTGGTCGCAGGGAGCAACTGAGACTGTTAGAGCACTGTGGACCAGCACCAGAGAAGAGTACTGGAGGACCAGACAACCACTACTACCCCTGAGCCAAGCATCACCTGGCCATACACTACCAACAAACACCGTTTGGAGAAGCAGGTATTGTTTTTCCTGAAGAGGGGTGAAAGGCTAAAAGGGGTGTGGATGGGTCATCCTTTTCGGTTCTTTTCTTTTGGGGGGCATTGTTTTCATCTGGAGAGACTGATATGAGAAGTGTTCTGGTCTTTACCTTTGATTTTTGTGCTGCCGGTTTCTGTTCCAAAAACTAACAATGCGTTCAAGAGATCTAACAGGATTTTGTGCAGTTTGCTGCAGTCTTGCAGGGGGTGGGCCATTCAATTAGAATTAGAACAGGATTTTGTGCAGTTTGCTGCAGTCTTGCAGGGGGTGGGCCATTCAATTAGAATTAGAACAGGATTTTGTGCAGTTTGCAGCAGTCTTGCAGGGGGTGGGCCATTCAATTAGAATTAGAACAGGATTTTGGCACAAGTGTACTCGCAGATTATTTCTTAGTTAAATGTCTCTCTTGAAAAGTATGTTTTGAAGTTTGTTAGTGGAAAGAAATAATGCAGTAACAGATTGATAATGACAGCAGTGGAAGAGTTTATAGAAATGTTTGTGGTCATACACACATCCTTAAAAACATAGGTGTTGGGCTAAAGAATGAAACATGAAAGGAACAGAGGCCTGCATAATGAATATGCTCCCAAATTACCACCTTTTACTGACAACGGTTCAATCCAGCACTGAACATTATCAGGTCAAGAGCCGGTGGTAAATTGAGAGCATATTCAGTGTGCGGGCCTCTGTTCTTTCCAAGTGGAAGAGTTTATTCCATAATCAGTCTCATGTAAATATCCATAGATACTATTGTAAAATCTGCAGAGATAAAAACTGCATCATCTTTCATATTCCAATGCCAGACCTAGTTCTGCTTTCCAGAGCCTTGTAGTCTTATGTTGACACAGGGCTTGTTTAACACAGCTGTAACTGAGCTGAATGTCCTCTGATCAATGCTGGAGAGAAGTCCATTTCATTTCAGCGTAGTCATCAAGTAGAGCTGAACCCAACTGAAGCCCGTTCAAACACAGTCCTTTAACTAATTAACATAGCTGGCTTTGACTGGAAACCTCTTCCAGGAAATTGACATTATCATACTCCTCCACATGTTTCCTTTCAGATTGTCAAACAGGGAAGTGGCCAACATTTGTTTTCAATCCTGCTTTGTTCCTTTCTGCAACATAATCAGAAGCCCTGAGTCACAAGTTAATACAGTGAGATCATGAAAACTTGGTTGTCACTTTGCCATTAAATCAATAGTAATGTAGTTATACTAATGAAAATCCTAATGGATGGATTCCCTCGTGGTGCATATCTGCAGTCTAATCTTTCATTTGATTAGAGACATCTGATTTCCATCAAGACGAGGTAAAAACATGACTGAAGTATTGCCAAGTTACTGTGGTTGGTTTGCAGTGCAGAACACTTCATTAATTGTTATTGTTTGTCCATTTCATGCACATTTCTCATGACCAGTTTTACTATATAGTTACTGCTGATGTGTAAGTGCCTCTAAGGAGAAACAGATGATTTTTAAAATTAAATTTAACCCTTATTTTATAATGTAAGTTGACTGAGAACACGTTCTCATGTACAGCAACGACCTGGGGAATTGTTACAGGGGAGAGGAGGGGGGATGAATGAGCCAATTGGAAGCTGGGGATGATGTGTAGGTGTGGAGCACTTGACTCTGGCACTGACCACACCTTTCTCCATCTTTATTGATATACCAGCTCTGCTAGACTGCTACCACTATAGAGTGGTGGGCATATGCTGAGGGTGTCTTTTCAACAGCAAAGTGCTTTGTGATGATGATGGAGATCAAACAAACTGTAGACCGTTATCTGAGACCATGTCAGATGAGATGCTGTATATGCCAAACCAGAAACTCACATATTTTCATTATAAGTGGACATGACGTAAACAATATGCATCACTGATTTGCAACTTCCAGGTTTTGAAAACAGCCAAGTCTTTTTAGGAGTTTTCTATTTTTGAATGAAAGCAAAATGGTGTCTGTTCCCATTGAGGTAAAATAACCTGTGAGGAGATCGGCACCGTGACTCAAGCACAGTCACTGTTCATTAAGGGGTTAGAGTGTTTCTACCTCTCGCATTGTGTTGAGGAGTGACTGTATTGTGTACTAGCAGCTTGCCAGACACGAGACGATCCCTATTGGTCTCTCGCGGCACATCTTGGATCAAGGCTAGCTCCAACCTGGACAAGCCAATCAGATGGGATTATCCCAAGGTATTAGGTGGGCCTATGGCAGCTTCAAAGCAAAACAAAATGACCTACCCATCCCAGCTAGCCCAACCCCAATGCTAACTTGAGAACACTTTGCAAACCCAGTCTACACTTTTTAAATCCCCTTATTTTCACTCTAACCCCACCCCATTAAGTCTCATGTCTGGACAGACCGATGTGTACTTAATTGTACTGGGTTTGATGTCTTCTAAGGTCAGAGTCTGATTGTGTCCGATTGTGCTGGAAGATTGTTGGGTGGGTCCGCAACAGAAAGGATTTAAACAAATATGAATCATTGGCAAAAGCCAATATGTTCCCACGGTGTATAATTTGTTTGCAGTTCTCTGAATTCCAATTCAGAGAACTGTCAGAAAGAACACCAAGGACTGAAAGACATTGTCAAAGCCATACGTTGTGAGTGGGATTATCCTATGTCGTGATTTGGCCCAAAAGAGGGCCATCAGCACATCCCTTATCATGCCAACACAAGGAGACACTGTGACCATATTTCTCCTGGGTTTTTATGGCCAAGTCACTATTATGAGGAACACATGGATTGCTATTGCAACATTCCGCACAAAAAAATGAGGAGACGTAGATTTGTTTCTTTCAAACAGAGTTGAGTTGTTCCATTCAGACATCGCTGCCTGATTAGCGCTAAGTACATTAGAGATCTCAGCAGAACATTTACCTGAAGGACATAAACAGAGAGATGGTGGCAAATTCCAACTATGGGAGAACGGGGAGTGGACAGAAGGGTTAGGGTGGTTTCATAGTGAGTTATAGGCCTGTATTAGCCTGATTTTGAGTGGGCCAAGTCTCACAGCCTCAGCTACCACACCGTCGCAGGCTTAACAGGGAAAAAATCACCACATGGATTATGACCTCTGATTACAGGCCTCTCATTGGCCGAGAGGAACTACAGTGTGACTGTCAATGAAGGGTTCCCACCAACTGAATGAAGACACCGATGGTACAAATACAGGGGAGGTGAGAGGTGTTTCTCTGAGTTTGGGACTGCAGTTGCTACCACATTTCTTGAGCAAGGCAGAAGCACGGCGCAAAGACAGACTTTGGAAAATCACTTGAACTCAAAGGTACGTGTGGGTCTAGGGGACGATTAAAATGGGTTTCCAGTTTGAGGAAAAGTAGGTATAGATCTGACTTTGCTTGCAAACTAATGGTCACAAAGACAATGTGAGTTCAGTTCTGGGAGGTGAAAGTTGAGGCACATTGAGTGGCTGGACCTTTATTTGGCGATTTTCTGCATTCATTTGTACTATACTGTAGGTAACTGCACTGAAAAACCAGAGCTTGTGAATGGATTTGAGGCTTTGAAAGAGTGAGGCTCTGGAGAGATTCCAGTTATGGTCTTTACGGCAGTTTGCTTAACAGGATTTTCCCATTTGACAAATGTGATAAGTAAAAGTAACTTTTCCTGACCTTGGCCAAACTAAATACTAGCAGCTATAATTATGGTCAGGTAGAAAGTTTAACCCAACAGTTGGGTCTCTAAGGTTAGAGGCAGGGACACATGGTGTTCCATAGATCTTTGGCCCCATACGAGATGCATAGGGGCCCCAGGAACAGGTGAGCGGGCCACGTCTTTGAAGTGGGCCCAGCCATGGCATAACCAGGCCTGTTGAAAATGAGTTCCAGACCAACGTGTGGAGCACACACCAAGAATTTAAACCAGCACCAGATGACAGTTGAGAGGAATCAAGCATTCTGGGACAGGATGGGTGGATGTGCTATTGCAGAGTTTAGATGCCTCTGAGTTATTGTCTGCCTCTGCCAATCTCTTTGTCACTTTGGCTTCCTGTCTCGCTATCATCCCCAGTTCCTCTTTTCTCCATGTTTTTCCTCTTCTATGGAGGTTAATTCCACTTTCTCTGTCATGATTGCGTGGAGAATGTATCTGCTTTTATATGCATCTGTGTACTGTATGTATAAATGTTTATATGGCATTCCACGGCTCGGTGTGTTGGTGGGTACTTTAATTCATTACCAATGTCAGGTGTAACACATTGTGCTTCATCCACAACAGAGTCAGGTGGATTTGGTTTGCTCTGTGTTTTACTCCTAAATGAGCACCCAACCTCAGGCCAACCTCAACTACCTCTTGCATGTGCCGATTTGACAGATTAGCATCCAATCAGAAGTATTCGTGTAAGGCCATTAGCTGACCTGGCAGCGCGTCCTGTCCTTAAGAAAGCTTATAATCTCCCATGGACCCAGTGGACAGCTGGCCTGACCGCATGATGTGCCAACGCTCATTAACTTCATGTTAACTCGATTGCTAATGACCTTGCTTCAATGCAGGAGATTTTAAGCTAGCTACGGCTAGTTTGGGCTAGCCATTGATGGAAGGCCTGGCATTTTTTTCAATAAGGGACTAAATAAACGAGACACCTGGAATCGTTGTTGTTTACATGTGAATGAACTTAAGGCAGCTTGATGAACACTTGCACACTTAATGCACCATGTCCAAATAAGCTCATCTGTACTTGAAAGCACTTAATCTAAAATAAGGTGAGAGGAAACGAGACTCGCCTAAAAAAAACAGGATAGGTCACAATGAAGTGCTAACCCCTAGTCCTCAATCCGGTCCATGTTGAGTTATCTTGGAACATGCAGAGATCATCATCTGTGTATTTGGGTCGGTGTGTTTGTTCAACCATGTTCTTGATCTTGTCTTCAGGGTTTGTGTCTGTGCCTGTATCTGTGTCTGTGTTTTGCATAAGAGTCAGTCTCATCTCATGTGTTTTCTCTCTCCTCTACCCCAGGCTGAGTGTTAAGATGGCGCTTCTCCTGGCCTTTTCCTCTGTCCTCCTTCTGGTCGGTCCAGCTCTGGCCCAGAGCCCTGACATGTCCTACGGCGACTATATGGCCCAGTTACAGGCCTGTCCCAAAGAGTGCCGCTGCCCACCCAGCTTCCCCAACGCCGTCTACTGCGACAACAAGGCTCTGAAGCGCATCCCCACCATCCCCCCACACACATGGTATCTGTACCTGCAGAACAACCTCATCGACGTACTGTCAACAGATGCTCTCCGCAACGCCACGCAGCTGCGCTGGATCAACCTCAACCGCAACCGCATCACCAGCGAGGGCATGGAGGAGGGTGCCCTGGCCGCCATGCTCCGCTTGGTCCACCTCTTCATGGATGACAACCTGCTGAGCTCCGTCCCAGCCAACCTGCCCTCCAGCCTGGAGCAGCTGCGCCTCTCCCGCAACCGCATCTCCAAGATCCCCGCTGGGGTGTTCTCAGGTCTGGATCGGCTGACACTGCTGGAACTGCAGGGGAACAAGCTCCAGGATGACGCAGTGACCGAGGTGAGCCTCAAGGGCCTGAGCAACCTGGTCCAGATCAACCTGGCCAAGAACCAGCTTACCACCATGCCCCTGGGCCTCCCCATCACCATCACCCAGCTCTTCCTGGACAACAACGCCATTGAGAAGATCCCCGCTGACTACTTCAAGGGTCTACCCAAGGTGGCCTTCCTCAGGCTCAACCGCAACAAGCTGGGAAACGGCGGGCTGCCCAAGAACGTGTTCAACATGTCCAGCATCCTGGACCTGCAGTTGTCCCATAACCAGCTAACTCAGGTTCCTATGATCCCCTCAGGCCTGGAACACCTCCACCTGGACCACAACCAGATTAAGAGTATGTTTTTGACACTGTTCTAGTTTAATTGATACATTGACTGACTGCCTGGATGGTTAACTGATGATTGGTTTAAAATCCAGATAATTATATTATTATAATCAGTGGAAAATGTTTTTGATGAGTTGTATGACCGTTTTGCTAAGATGGTGTATTTGCAATTGCAGGTGTGAATGGATCTGATATCTGCCCTGTGTCGGCTGATGCTCTGGAGGGCTATGTCACTGAGACCGCTCCTAAACTCCGCTACCTCCGTCTCGATGGCAATGAGGTCAAGCCACCAATACCCAGAGACCTCATGATGTGCTTCCGTCTTCTCAGGTCCATCGTCATATAAGAAACACACTTCCACCAGCCAATCGCATCTAGTTATAGTCTCCTGGATCCAAGGGCAGATGATTACTAACGAATGGAAGTGACTATGCTAATCTATATGGATTTTTGATCTGTGGACTACACATTTGCATACTTATGTTGAGAACTACATATTAGACGCCAGGGTTGGGGTCAAACCAAACTCTGTCAATTTAAGAATTAATGCAATGAATTGGTCAATAGAAAATAATGGGCCATTTTCAGTTGTTGAATTGAGTCTCCTGAATTGGTAGAATGGGAATGGAATTGACCTCAACCTTGTTGGGTGAAGGTCACCTGACAATCTGTAGATAGTGTGATTGGACTGCACTACTGTCTTTTGACCACTAGTTGTGCCTTATGTTCGTCCTATAGTCACAAGTGCTTAATGCAACAGTGCAGTATGTCTGAGTTGCTGAATGTGCTGTTTCAATGCAGCACACATTGATCTGAAAGTGGTAGAAAATCTTGAAATGCTGTTTTTCCAAAAAAGACAATAATTTACTATGGCAATGTGGTTGGGACAAGATAAGAGGAATAACCGTATGTAATTTAAGGCATGTTGAATCTTCTGATGACTCGTTGTCCCTATTCTCTTTATTTGAATGGAAGTTCATCTTTTGTGAATACCAAAATAATACTTTTTAAACATTTTATACTGCTCCTCTCTGACAGAATAACTTGAATTGATGATATCAGACTTGAAACCAAATTAAATGCTAATAATTGTATTTTCAAGTTCTCTGTGAATATGAATATGTTGAGCTAACTTTAGACACATGCTAGTCCACACAAACATGCAATTGTTTGCTCTTTCACATTTAGCTCATTTATTTAATTGTCTGTTTTTCACTGAATTCACTGAATTCTTGATCACTGTCTCAAATGTGAAGTTCCATTTTGTACTCAATGGGTCAACCTTTTTGCAGTCATCTTACGTATTTCGCAAATGCCAAAGCAATTTTGGAATGCTTACATTTTGTTAAGAATATGTTAAGTTGTGAATTCCTTATACAGTCAATAATATAAGTAAAACACTTTTCTGGAAAAACATTAAAGAAAGAAGAAATATGTTACATTAATCACCTTCCCTTCTATAGACACACTCACAAACACACAGACAGACACACACAGACAGAGACTCAATCACACTAACAAACACACACAGAGACAGAGAGAGACTCAATCACACTCACACAGAGACCTAGAAACCACACATTCTTTGAGTGCATATTTGCGGTAGTCTCTATGACTTACTGCTTAATAGTTGGAGCGCTAAGATCTCCCAGAATGCACTCCCAAGCCGCTGGCCTGGTAATGATATCTTGACGGTGTTGTCACTTTATAGTCTCTCTCAGGACACATTTCCACCATTCTGCTATAGCCAATGTTTGGTGACCGATGGAATCGACAGTACAGTCAGAGTACTATTCTTGCAGGAATACCACAACAGTGGCGAACACACTCAGTAATGCAACAGTGTGCAAGAATTGACAGGGATTGTTATTGTGTGCCAGAAGCAAGCATTCCTCATGTCAGTTGTGATCAATCACTCTCGCTTCATATCGCCTTCTTCAGAACTTTCTCTCCCTCTCTAAATCTCTCTTTCCTTTTCATGGTTGGTGTTTTTAATTGATTGTGGCTTCATATTTTAGCTGGTAACAGTCTCAGATTAAAATATGAATCAATTAACCTTCTCAGAATCATTCTGGGGTTAGTAAAATCAGAACTCCACCTGACCATAACTATACACTGAGTGTACAAAACATTACGAACAACTGCACTTTCCATGACACAGACTGACCAGGTAAATCCAGGTGAAAGCTATGATCCCTTATTGATCCTGTTATTAAATTCACTTCAATCAGTGTAAATGAAGGGGAGGAGACAGGTTAAAGAAGGATTTTCAAGCCTTGAGACAATTGAGACATGTATTGTGTGTGTGCCATTCAGAGGGTGAATGGGCAAGACAAAATATTTAAGTGCCTTTAAACAGGGTATGGTAGTAGGTGCCAGGCGCACCAATTTGAGTGTGTCAAGAACCGCAATGCTGTTGGTCATTTTTACGCTCAACCGTTTCCCATGTGCATCAAGAATGGTCCACCACCCAAAGGACATCCAGCCAACTCGACACAACTGTGGGAAGCATTGGAGTCAACATGGACCAGCATCCCTGTGGAATACTTTCAACACCCTGACAAATTGAGGCTGTTTTGAGGGCAAAAGGGCGTGAAACTCAATATTAGGAAGGTGTTCCTAATGTTTTGTACACTTAGTGTATGCCACCATTCCTGGTAGCAGGTGTAGCACGATTCCCAACGATTCCCAATGATTCTAAACGATTCCAAATGATTCCCAGCATTCCAGCATAGTTCAATTTCTCTCACTCAGCAAAAACTCCAGTTACTTGGAAGAAAGAAAGAGATAGGTTTGGGGGATCGGGTGAAAATTGAGGCCAGAAAACCAGAAATGTAGGATTAAACTGACACATGAAAACTAGTAAGGTACTTCCAGTCTGTGTCTACTGCTCCGGCCTGGGTGGAAGTAGGAATAGCAGGTCCTAGTTCAGTTTGTATTTCCCTCCTATCGGTTTAACATTAGGAATTAGAATTAAGTGAGTTGACCCTGGATCTGCATTTAATTCCAACCTCTGCCTGATTGGGCCTTGACTGTGCTGCACCAAGACCCAACCACAGATACAGGATTTGATTTCCCAGTCCAAGTCTTGAACAATAGATTTGAAGATAAAACTGACCTGTGGTTAGGAGGAAACGTAGCTGAGTTATACCAGTGTATGGAGAGCTGAGGCCGTTCTCTTCCAGGCAGGGACTTCCTCTCGGCAGCGTGCTAACAGAGGCTCCTCACAGAGGCCCCATTGTGTTCTGGGGCCCTGTAGATTCCTCACCACACATGAAAGCCGCACATGCCAGAGTTTCACCTTATGAAAAGGAAGACAAACATTTCTGAGTCACACTGCAGGTCTGATTAAGCCACGCACCCCTCTAGAAAAATAAGGGCTACTCTTGTTAGGGATTAAGATATTTTGTCCATTTGGGTGCTTCTCTCTCGCTCTCTGTCCCTCTCTGTCTCTCTCTCTCTCTGTGTCTATCTGGTGTCTGTTGATATAGCAGGTTCTCTATGTGTGTGTGTGTGTGTGTGTGTGTGTGTGTGTGTGTGTGTGTGTGTGTGTGTGTGTGTGTGTGTGTGTGTGTGTGTGTGTGTGTGTGTGTGTGTGTGTGTGTGTGTGTGTGTGTGTGAAAAGTGTTCATGGTACGGGGTGGGTGCACAGCCCAAGTCCGAGTGACCAAAAGCAATCCGCTCCCCTCCGATCGTTCTCAGTGCCTACCTTCTCACACGCAAGGTAGGGCACACTGCTCTGGTCTGCCAGAGCACACACACCTACACACACCTACACATACACACCTATACACACCTACACACACACACACATACACACTTATACACACCCACCCTCTCTCTTCCCGGCACCGTGAGCAACCTCTCACCATTGGCCAGGTCCCCTAGCCCTCAGCATCTCCATCACGGCTGAAGGGACCATTCAAGAAAACAGGAGACAGAGGTAAGCCTTCTGGGTGCTATCTTCACTATGGGCTATGGGTTTTAGTATGCAGGATTTGCAAGGCACTAGCAAAATGAACCCCTCTAAAAAGTGCTGTTCACAGGGGTTTGTGCAGTGCATGGACACGTTGGCTAATTGCTGATAGAGGTTTTGATATTCCATTTTTTTCATTGCTTTGGGATTTGAACATCTATTCTTGGTTTGGATGTCTAGTGTCTGATCATATCAAGTAAATATATTTATTTATTTATTAAGTGTTTCCCTATTTCTTGCTTAGTGCACAACTGGCTTGGTAATTGTGGTGACAGCAGGTGACTTCGAGGAGTAGAGACGGCACTTTTGACACGTCCTCAATTGGGACCTTAACATTTGATCCAATGTCAAATTTCATACTGAACAGAGCAGTGGTTGACGTACTTTTTAGGGATGAAGTTATGCACGTTCTTGATTGGATCCTTTAATTGGATTGTTAGCGCGTTGTACCAAGTGTTTTGATCCCTTCTAGTAACCATTGTGGTGACTGGGAAATTGGCACCCTGGATTGGAATCAGCAGGTTGAAGAGATTGGAGATATTATATTTGACAATTAGTCTATTCATATTTTGAGCCAATTTTGCCTGAATTTCAATTTACAGTAATTGACTGTACTTTTGGCTCTTCAGTTTTGCACAAATTAGTCTCACTGCTAATTTTGTGTATGTAAGTCTGTCAAAAATAAATCAGCTTTGCTTCCAGCTATTGGGAAGAATAAGAAAAACTGTCAAATCACTGAATATCAGGAATGTCCAACGCAGAGCCAAGCAAAACACAGAGGCAGTCTGTAAGGCTGCACACACTCACACACACACTGTGTGCTGTGATGGTGTGTATAAAAGCAAGCCTCTGTCTTTAGTATCGTCCCTCTTTCACCCTCTTTCACCGTTGCCATGCGTTGTCATGGTTTCATGACATTCTGAAAACTGACAGATCCCAGACCTTCCTCTATGCACCAATAAAGAGTAGAAACTGTGCTGTTATAAATAGCAGAGGTATAAAACCACATTTAGATGGCTCTCTACCTCATATCAACAAAGAAGGGATTTATGACTAAAATAAGGTGTGTGTTTTTTTTTTTAAATCAGCACTCATCCCAAAAATAGAGACTCAATGTTCTTTCTGAAAGATAGGTGTGTTAGGTGTGTGTGTCTCTGTGAGGGTGGTGTTTGTGTGAGTCAGTGTTTAAGTGTATGTGTGTGTGTTTGTGTGTCTGCAAGTGTGTGTGTGTGCGCATTGAATGAAGGTTTTCCTTGCAATCGTAACTCACTGCCATCCTGTCCACAAACCTCGGTGGAATTTCGAGTGTGAGTGCTGAGACAGGCCGGGATGTGGACTCATAAAGAACCTCTGTGAAGGCCGAGGAGGCGAGTCAGCTCTCTCTCTCTCTCTCTCTCTGTCTCTCTCTCTGTCTCTCTCTCTCTCTTTATCTCTCTCTCTCTCTGTCTGTCTCTCTCTCTCTCTCTCTCTCTCTCTCTCTCTCTGTCTCTCTCTCTCTCAGTGATATTTTCCCTCACTCTCTCCAGCTAACCCTGAGGGCCAGTGCCTCATCCACGTCTCTCGCACTCCTCTCTCTCCCCTCGCTCTCCGTTTCCCTGCCGGCCTAAAGGACTCTCTCTCTTCCCTTGCTCTCCGTTTCCCTGCCGGCCTAGAGGACTCTCTCTCTCTCCTCTCGTTTTCCAGGGTCTTTTTTGACCGGCCTGTTTCAGTTCAGTCCAAAGTCAGGCCCTATGTTACTGTAGAGGCTGCACTCACAAGTTGCTGTCTGGTCCTTCTACACATTACAGAATGTAGCTGTCAATGATCTACTGAACATCATTTAGACTGGCTTTTTCTTTTTCTTTTCTCAGTATCTTCACAGCCAACAGTCAGTCTGGAATTGGCATTTTGTCTTTTATAGTGTCCAGAGATAGTCCTTTATAATCTACAGATGGTCATGTCAGACATTGTTACTGTTTGTGTGGAGTGCGTGATGAATTAAGTATGAAGGCTAGCATCAAAGCTCTCGTCCAAGTAGGAGAGAGAGAGAGAGAGAGAGAGAGAGAGAGAGAGAGGGAGAGGTCTGACTCAGAGTTTTCTGCACAACAAGCGGAAAAGCACACATGATAAATGTTCACCAATTCAAGTGAACCAAAACTTCTTATGATAACATAGTCAAAATGTTGTGACATTTTCTAGTAGGGAATAAAAAACAATGGTGATTCAGCAGTAAGCCAAAATGCCCCAAAAATGAACAGGGGGAAACAACCCATATTTCCCAGCACCTTGTAAACCAATGTGTTGGGAAGATTCAGCAAAAAAACATGTTCCCACGGCACCACTGAATATAATTGCAGGTACAGCAGCACTTACCAGATCAACTCTGACCCTTCACCTTTGACACACCACAGGCAGCCAATGATTAAAACCAAGATGGCCACCACCTCTTATAAGAGTGAGCTCTGGGCTTTAAGGAAGGAGGTTTCAGGGGAATTTAGGGGACTCATAATTCATCTATTTGGGCTGTCTGTACCTTGGTAATGAATATTGAATTCCCTGACCCCAAACGTCCAAACCGGACCCACATCACACCCATGCAGTTGGTAACGGAGTGATGCTGAGACTCTTTCAAATCTGTCGTACAAAAACCAATGACTGCAAAGTTAAACAAACCATATGCACAAGGACTACTTTTAATGATTTCCACACAACAACAGGAAACGTTTACTAGAAGAACATTGCAGATGCAACATTTGTTAACAACGACTGTTTGTGCTGTTGGTGCCGCCATTCTGTTACCAAAGTTCTTCAAGTAAATGTGTTTTTGTAAAAACATTCTGTGTAAATTGTTATAAGTCATCCAATGAGCTGTACGGTTTGTGTAACTTTACAATTACTGGTTTTTGTTTGACATACATTTTAGTCTCAGCATCACTCTGTTACCATGAAATTCCCCTGCAGGTACTGTAACATGGGCAAATAAATCCTTTTCCTTTGGATATGATTGGTTTCCATGGCTATTAGAGCTGTATCTAATGCAGAGATGTGACTTTCCAATGTGTGTGTTGGCGCTCTGAAATTCAAAGGCTTGCATATACAGTATATGCATTGTAGGAATACCATGACATTTAGTGAAGACATAGCAACGTCATTTGTAACTTCCTTTGTTGCCTCTGAAGATTGGGGATGGGATGATAAAGCCTTTGCCATACACACTACCGGTCAAAAGTTTTAGAACACCTACTCATTCAAAGGTTTATCTTAATTTGAACTATTTTCTACATCGTAGAATAATACTGAAGACACCAAAACTATGAAATAACACGTATGGAATCATGTAGTAACCAAAAAAGTGTTAACAAATCAAAATATATTTTATTTTATCTTCAAATAGCCACCCTTTACCTTGATGACAGCTTTGCACACTCTTGGCATTCTCTCAACCAGCTTCACCTGGATAGCTTTTCCAGCAGTCTTGAATGAGATCCCACATATGCTGAGCACTTGTTGGTTCATAAGATTATGCTAATGTTTGAATCTAAGTCTCAGTAAAAAAAATATATAAAAATCCCTTTTCCTCAGTAAAATAAAATATACTGAAGGTTTAATCAACATGTCTTCTTTGTGTACTATGAACGCTTCATCCAAATGTTTCTTTATCAGTGTTCAGGTTGGGTTCAGGGTTCATGATCTCGCTCTCTGTGTTCAGTGCTTGGTTAACATGTCCTGTGTTTCCAGGTGGACTATGAGGATGTTGGAGGGGCTCATATTGGGACTCTTCGTCCTCAACGCAGTGGTGGCCAACCCCAGATTTGCCCGGCAGGTGGATTTCGACACATACGACAGCGCCAACTATGATGTGGATCTAGAAAACTTGAATTTGGAGAATCCGAATGTCTTTGATTATCAAGATGGACTGACTATTGACGAACCTCAGGTAAGATACTGGGGGGAAATTGGAGGGATGGGTGACAGAGATACTGAGATTTGACCTCAGACCCCGTTTGAACATTTTAAGAATGTATCCCTCTATCCACATGTCCTTGAAGCATTCACTAACCGGTAGAATAGATGAAAGAAACAAGCAGAAGACATAGCTTACACTGACTCAGTTATGACAGGTCGGTGACAGAGGAAGGAACCTCACATCACAGACATCCTATGAAGGTGAATGTATTATTTTGAATTTTGTACATTGTACGTATCACATTACTGTTTTGCCTTGGTTGATATTGCCTGCACTTTGCTAGCTCCATTTCCTGACTCAGACGTCTATGTCAAAGTGCCATGTAAGTTGGTGGATAAAGCATTGATCTTGTGGAAGATGGCGTGTTAATTCGTTGATGGGGACTTATCATGGCTTTACACCCCACAGTATCCTGAGCCTCGATGATGGAATCTGCATTACTGAAACATTGGAAGAGTTCGAGACCCAAGGACTTGGGACTATATGTTTTTATCTGCAAAATGTATTGTTTTGAGATCCTTTGTATTTTCAAGTCCCAGATCTCAGAACTGTTTTGTGATGTCTTCCTCTTTCATGACTCAATAAGTATACAGTCACATACAATTATTTTTGACTGACAACCCAGCATTGTGTGATTGGATTGCATATAGAACTTTATAGCACCAAATGGACAGCTGTTTGCGCAGATAGAACCTTCAGATGTTTGTATCATATTGTAAATTTACTTGTAAAAGACCACTTAAAGAGCAACTCTATGTGAATATTATTTTTTGGGACCAAAATATCAAATATAAGCATTCCTGCTTATTAGTTTGAATGCTCATAGCTGACTATAGTTTTCAACACTTGTCACTTTGGCCCAATTCCATGTATCCCTTTCCTCCCCCTTCTCTCCAAACTGCACTCGTTCACTCCCCCCTCAAGGGTTGATTGGCACCGATGGATTGTACTGTATGCATGGACTGAGACTAGGGAGTCTTGAACATTTTTGAGAGACATCTAATTAACTCTTCTATGAAGAGCAATGGTTGAAGGGAGACGTTGAGTTTTGAGTTGCGTGGGATTAGAGGTTCCATGCTTCTCAACTCTGATTATTAGATTACATCTAGGCCTATTACAGCCGTGTAGCATTCGGAGTCAAATACTACCATTGCTGTGTCTGTAGACATGACTTGATGGGCTCAGCGAAAAATTTTCCTCAGCTACAATGCCTTCAGACAGAGAATAATGCATACAATGACATTTTATTCATCTATGTCGAAAATCTTCTTTATCGTTAGTCAGAGTCAGGTGCTCACTTTCCCTCTGAAAGCAGGTATATTCCCCCCCCCCCCCCCCCCTTTGGGATTAGATTGTAGACTACAAACAATACTGTAGTCTTGCATTAGTGTGTTGGTTTATCAATGTGTATATGATATCATCATCATTTTCTCTAATGAGAGTGATTCGAATTTGATGAGTTTTGCAGATTTTGTCATCTCAGAGAATGTTCTAATGGCTCAGTTCGATGGAGGAAGGTCATGTTAATGCAGAGTGTGTGTGTGTGTGTGTGTGTGCGTGTGGGCATGTGTGCATGTGTGTTGATCCTGACAATCACTTGTTAAATTACCACATTTTTATTTCAAGCAATTACATCTAATTAAATCTAATTTACATTTGCCCAATTAAAACTCTTCTTCTCAAAATAAACAGGACAGATGGAGTATAGACCATAGGATCCAAAAGCCTTGCATACGATGCAATTGTCAGACTCAAGTACTCAATCTGACTCTGAAAGCAGGTGCATCTTTCCCCGCTTTGTGTTTACTACTTGGTTGGTTCTGGGTTTATTATCCAGTTCATCGTGATGCCATTTTGCATGGTCAAACTCTTCATCCACAATAGGGGGCAGGCCCTATAGCTTGCCGTTACCACCTGGATATTTATGTCTATGTGTCAGTTAGATCAGTTATTTATCAACGTTACAAAACGAGACATCTGATTTACTGTCACTGCTGGTTTAAACTGGCCATTTTTCAGAATATTTCAAACTGCCTGTGGGGAGAAGAAAAACATGCATGAAAATATGGTGCTTGTGTGTTGGGGCTGGGGGGTAGAGAGGGGGGGGGGTTAGATTGAAATGTATGCATTGAGCAATACAGCTGTATCATATTCTGACGTGATTGGGAATCCCATAGGGCGGCGCACAATTGGCCCAGCGTCGTCCGGGTTTGGCCGGGGTAGGCCGTCATTGTAAATGAGAATTTGTTCTTAACTGACTTGCCTCATTAAATAAATGTTAAATAAAAATAAAATAAATAAATACAGCTGCAGGGTTCGAGCCTTTCAACTCACTTGCATACAATGTATTCATAAAGGGCTGGGGAAGGGATACAATTAGGATAGGAATGTAGCTACATTAAACATGGAACTAGTATGGCAAGTATGGATCAAAGTAAATGAGTGGCGTTGCTGTTTGTGAGAGGTGTTAGTACCTTCTACAGTAGCCTGTAGATACTGATGGCCTATGTGGCAAAGGATATTATAGCCCTTGTTGTTAAGTTCAATTCTAACCAACATTTGGCCCAGGTCTGACATCGGCATGCTAAAATGGGCCAAACTGCTCTGTGCTAGCCAGAACCCAAAGGGTTTCAAGTGGACCAGAGGGTTCTGTCGGACATTAAACAATCTGAACAATAAAAAGCACCCAAATGAGTCCAAAATGGCGGAAAGAGGAGAGTGAGCAGAGAGAGCGCTGCCCATGCCAGAAGTAGCCTTCAACGGCCCAAGTTGGATGTGATGCAACTAGTCTGCAATGCAGGTTTGGCCAGAGAACACTAAAACAGCCCATTTCAGCCAATGTTCCCGTTTATTTTCTTTTGTAACAAAGACACAATGCCAAAACGATGTCAAGCTGGCATGAGGCTCAACAGCGGGATCAGATTTTCGACTCGTTCCCATTGAGCCAAACCATTTAAACTGAACCCGTGTGTGTGTGTGTGTGTGTGTGTGTGTGTGTGTGTGTGTGTGTGTGTGTGTGTGTGTGTGTGTGTGTGTGTGTGTGTGTGTGTGTGTGTGTGTGTGTGTTGTTTTGGATAATCACATCTGTTAAATTACCACATTTTATTTCAAGCAATTACATCTAATTACATCTCATTTACATTGTCCCAATTCAAACTCTTCTTCTCAGTATAAACAGGACAGATGGAGTATAGTGCATGTAATCCAAACGCCTTGGAATGATTCAGGGGAAAGCGAAACTGATACAGGAGAAAACAAACCCTTGACAATAGTGTAGATAGAAGACAGGAAAAACTCCAGCAGTTCCCTTCAGACCTTCTCTTCAGTGGTGTGTGTGTGCTGGGGAAAATATACTCCAGATCTCTCTCACATGATTAACATTTTCAGTCCGATTATAGAATATTTGTTAGTGTGTGGCAGTGCTTGCCCTTGATACAGTTGGCTACTGAAGGGTGAGAGGGCAGATTTAGGAATAAGGATGTAGAGTGGGAAAGGGGATCATTCAGACTGGAAGGAGTCCTCCCTCACCAAGTCAGAGGAGACCCAATGATGATCTCTGCTTTCTCTTTCCAGCTCTCTATTGCCTTTCTTAATTCTGCAGCTCGTCTGACCCTAACCCTAAGAAGCGTCACACTTTTCTCCTGTAAACTGTAATCCAAGGCCAGAGTTACTGATCTGGTGCATTTAAAGCTCTTTGCCGACACTCCTAGAACAGGAGCTGACTTGGTTTAGAGCACTGTAGAGTATGTGTCTGTTGTGAATAGGTCACAGGTCACATTGCATCAGCAACATGCAAATAGAAGCTTGTAATGCTCTCTTTGGTCTATTTAAATGGTACCTCTAAGCAGCTTCAGAATAGCAGCTTTAGAGACAGGGGCCACTCGTGGAAAACAAGTTAAGTTATGTAGTAAAAATGCGTAGCTTTATTCTGTTTATACCTGATTGTTATTAGCCTCTAGTGGTGTCCTTAAATATGTTAATACCAGACCTGGGTCAAATACAGCCAGGTATGGAAAATCATTTCAAATACTTGAACTGCACTTCATTTAGTTTTTCCGTTATAATAGAACCAATAGAATAGTCCCAAAAGTTCAAATTTCAAGTTCAATCAAGCTCATCTAAAATGTTGTACCTCTGATCGCTCAGGTGACCTATGACCTTGTGATTGGCAGTTGCTGCACATGGACAGGGATTAGTGTTTTCATCAACTTATAGGTCACGCATGCTGAACCAGTGTCATCTGGGCACCACAAGTCCCTATTAGCCCACTTAGCTAAACCCTAAAAGTGAGCCCAGGGAGCTAAGCAAGTGTTTAAGACCTTCATCACATGTAACTAGGTCACCAAGCTTTATAGCAGAAAGCCTTTCAATGGACAACATATTGTAAACAAGCACTCTGCAAAATGTTTTGATCTTACCTAGATATTGTATTTCTTACCATTAGAATGCATTAACTTGATGTCTTACCAAGGTAAATTATTTTAGTCCACTGGCAGGATTGAAACAAGTCTAAATTATCTTGTATTTCCTGGGGAAGCAAAATCAACCAAAAAAAGTAAATGCAATTTTCTGGGTGAGTGAGAGAAACAAGTCATTTTTACTTCCTTATCTCAAACAGAAAAATCTATGTAAAATTGACATTTTTTGCGGTGTGGCTGCAATGGCTGCTGTGCCGCAACACAATCCTGTCTCAGAGCTCTATGGACAATTCCTTCGACATCATGGCTTGTTTTTTGCTCTAAAATGCACTGTCAACTGTGGGACCTTATATAGACAGGTGTGTGCTTTTCCAAATCATGTCCAATTAATTGAATTTACCACAGGTGGACTCCAATCAAATTGTAGAAACATCTCAAAGGATGATCAATGGAAACAGGATACACCTGAGCTCAATCTCGAGTCTCATAGCAAAGGGTCTGAATACTGATGTTGACATAGCAAAGGGTCTGAATACTGATGTTGACATAGAAAAGGGTCTGAATACTGATGTTGACATAGCAAAGGGTCTGAATACTGATGTTGACATAGCAAAGGGTCTGAATACTGATGTTGACATAGCAAAGGGTCTGAATACTGATGTTGACATAGCAAAGGGTCTGAATACTGATGTTGACATAGCAAAGGGTCTGAATACTGATGTTGACATAGCAAAGGGTCTGAATACTGATGTTGACATAGCAAAGGGTCTGAATACTGATGTTGACATAGCAAAGGGTCTGAATACTGATGTTGACATAGCAAAGGGTCTGAATACTGATGTTGACATAGCAAAGGGTCTGAATACTGATGTTGACATAGCAAAGGGTCTGAATACTGATGTTGACATAGCAAAGGGTCTGAATACTGATGTTGACATAGCAAAGGGTCTGAATACTAATGTTGACATAGCAAAGGGTCTGAATACTGATGTTGACATATCAAAGGGTCTGAATACTGATGTTGACATAGCAAAGGGTCTGAATACTGATGTTGACATAGCAAAGGGTCTGAATACTGATGTTGACATAGCAAAGGGTCTGAATACTGATGTTGACATAGCAAAGGGTCTGAATACTGATGTTGACATAGCAAAGGGTCTGAATACTGATGTTGACATAGCAAAGGGTCTGAATACTGATGTTGACATAGCAAAGGGTCTGAATACTGATGTTGACATAGCAAAGGGTCTGAATACTGATGTTGACATAGCAAAGGGTCTGAATACTGATGTTGACATAGCAAAGGGTCTGAATACTGATGTTGACATAGCAAAGGGTCTGAATACTGATGTTGACATAGCAAAGGGTCTGAATACTGATGTTGACATAGCAAAGGGTCTGAATACTGATGTTGACATAGCAAAGGGTCTGAATACTGATGTTGACATAGCAAAGGGTCTGAATACTGATGTTGACATAGCAAAGGGTCTGAATACTGATGTTGACATAGCAAAGGGTCTGAATACTGATGTTGACATAGCAAAGGGTCTGAATACTGATGTTGACATAGCAAAGGGTCTGAATACTGATGTTGACATAGCAAAGGGTCTGAATACTGATGTTGACATAGCAAAGGGTCTGAATACTGATGTTGACATAGCAAAGGGTCTGAATACTGATGTTGACATAGCAAAGGGTCTGAATACTGATGTTGACATAGCAAAGGGTCTGAATACTGATGTTGACATAGCAAAGGGTCTGAATACTGATGTTGACATAGCAAAGGGTCTGAATACTGATGTTGACATAGCAAAGGGTCTGAATACTGATGTTGACATAGCAAAGGGTCTGAATACTGATGTTGACATAGCAAAGGGTCTGAATACTGATGTTGACATAGCAAAGGGTCTGAATACTGATGTTGACATAGCAAAGGGTCTGAATACTGATGTTGACATAGCAAAGGGTCTGAATACTGATGTTGACATAGCAAAGGGTCTGAATACTGATGTTGACATAGCAAAGGGTCTGAATACTGATGTTGACATAGCAAAGGGTCTGAATACTGATGTTGACATAGCAAAGGGTCTGAATACTGATGTTGACATAGCAAAGGGTCTGAATACTGATGTTGACATAGCAAAGGGTCTGAATACTGATGTTGACATAGCAAAGGGTCTGAATACTGATGTTGACATAGCAAAGGGTCTGAATACTGATGTTGACATAGCAAAGGGTCTGAATACTGATGTTGACATAGCAAAGGGTCTGAATACTGATGTTGACATAGCAAAGGGTCTGAATACTGATGTTGACATAGCAAAGGGTCTGAATACTGATGTTGACATAGCAAAGGGTCTGAATACTGATGTTGACATAGCAAAGGGTCTGAATACTGATGTTGACATAGCAAAGGGTCTGAATACTGATGTTGACATAGCAAAGGGTCTGAATACTGATGTTGACATAGCAAAGGGTCTGAATACTGATGTTGACATAGCAAAGGGTCTGAATACTGATGTTGACATAGCAAAGGGTCTGAATACTGATGTTGACATAGCAAAGGGTCTGAATACTGATGTTGACATAGCAAAGGGTCTGAATACTGATGTTGACATAGCAAAGGGTCTGAATACTGATGTTGACATAGCAAAGGGTCTGAATACTGATGTTGACATAGCAAAGGGTCTGAATACTGATGTTGACATAGCAAAGGGTCTGAATACTGATGTTGACATAGCAAAGGGTCTGAATACTGATGTTGACATAGCAAAGGGTCTGAATACTGATGTTGACATAGCAAAGGGTCTGAATACTGATGTTGACATAGCAAAGGGTCTGAATACTGATGTTGACATAGCAAAGGGTCTGAATACTGATGTTGACATAGCAAAGGGTCTGAATACTGATGTTGACATAGCAAAGGGTCTGAATACTGATGTTGACATAGCAAAGGGTCTGAATACTGATGTTGACATAGCAAAGGGTCTGAATACTGATGTTGACATAGCAAAGGGTCTGAATACTGATGTTGACATAGCAAAGGGTCTGAATACTGATGTTGACATAGCAAAGGGTCTGAATACTGATGTTGACATAGCAAAGGGTCTGAATACTGATGTTGACATAGCAAAGGGTCTGAATACTGATGTTGACATAGCAAAGGGTCTGAATACTGATGTTGACATAGCAAAGGGTCTGAATACTGATGTTGACATAGCAAAGGGTCTGAATACTGATGTTGACATAGCAAAGGGTCTGAATACTGATGTTGACATAGCAAAGGGTCTGAATACTGATGTTGACATAGCAAAGGGTCTGAATACTGATGTTGACATAGCAAAGGGTCTGAATACTGATGTTGACATAGCAAAGGGTCTGAATACTGATGTTGACATAGCAAAGGGTCTGAATACTGATGTTGACATAGCAAAGGGTCTGAATACTGATGTTGACATAGCAAAGGGTCTGAATACTGATGTTGACATAGCAAAGGGTCTGAATACTGATGTTGACATAGCAAAGGGTCTGAATACTGATGTTGACATAGCAAAGGGTCTGAATACTGATGTTGACATAGCAAAGGGTCTGAATACTGATGTTGACATAGCAAAGGGTCTGAATACTGATGTTGACATAGCAAAGGGTCTGAATACTGATGTTGACATAGCAAAGGGTCTGAATACTGATGTTGACATAGCAAAGGGTCTGAATACTTATGCAAATAAGGTATTTTCTGTGTTTTTTTATTATACATTTGCAAAAAATTCCACACCAAAAAAAGCTTTGTCATTATGGGGTATTGTGTATAGATTGATGAGAAAAAATATTGAATCCATTTTAGAATAAGGCTATAATGTAACAAAATGTGAAACAACGGAAGGGGTACGAATACTTCCCGAATGCACTGTATTTGTTTAAAATTCTTGTTTATATGTAAAGAAGCACTTTCCAACATACCACTTCACCCCTATGTGCATGGAGTACCAATACACATACTCTAAAGTTATTCATCCCATTTGCCGGTTTTGGGTTCCATTGTATATCTTCTTGGACCTAAACAAGCCTGATATTGTCTGACAACTAAAAGACTCCTAGACAAACCCATTTAGCCTCTTCCTGCACATTGTTTTAACTTACTGGTTTTATCTGTGCAAAGAAACTACATCCAAATGGGTGATCATGTGTGGTATACACTCTGACAATGACCTAACATATAAACCATTCTGTGAGGCTAGGACTTTGTGGTAAATGGGATTCCTTGGTTGGTTTCGTGACGTGTTTAATGGTGACACAGCTTGGTTTGGAAGAGTGGTGGTATTATGCATAGATCTCTCTAGAGTTGTGAAGTTTCTAAAGAGATGCATTGGCGAGACCAGAAAATAATGTTTGTGAGAGAGCAAGAAGGCAGTGCTGCACAGAAAGATCTGTATGCTTCAAATCAGCTCCTCTATTTCACATTATGGAACTCTCTCTCTCTGCACATTTTGTATTCCCACGTTGTTTCCCAGAGTTTTTTTTTGGTAGCCAAGCTTTCGCCTCTCGTTTCCCCCCGAGTTTGTATGTTTGCTTTTTGGGGGGAGGAGGAGGGGCATCAGCAGCAAGCAAACTAACGCTGTGCAAGACTACTCAAAGGCCTACCTTGTTGTCTCCTGAACTCTGCCACTCCCAAACTCTCAAGACGTGCATTTACAATTTCATACCCGTTCTACGTGGCTACGTTTACAAACGTCCCCATTTTACTGTACATGCCTTTCCTTGCATCTAAATGTGTATCTACTTTTAGGAATTTCATTATACAGCAACATACACTTTGTGGAGAGTTGCCTTTAGGTAAGTCTCAGGCTACCTCAGGTTAGGAATCTGTGGTGAGTTGCCTTTAGGTAAGTCTCAGGCTACCTCAGGTTAGGAATCTGTGGTGAGTTGCCTTTAGGTAAGTCTCAGGCTACCTCAGGTTAGGAATCTGTGGTGAGTTGCCTTTAGGTAAGTCTCAGGCTACCTCAGGTTAGGAATCTGTGGTGAGTTGCCTTTAGGTAAGTCTCAGGCTACCTCAGGTCAGGAATCTGTGGTGAGTTGCCTTTAGGTAAGTCTCAGGCTACCTCAGGTTAGGAATCTGTGGTGAGTTGCCTTTAGGTAAGTCTCAGGCTACCTCAGGTTAGGAATCTGTGGTGAGTTGCCTTTAGGTAAGTCTCAGGCTACCTCAGGTTAGGAATCTGTGGTGAGTTGCCTTTAGGTAAGTCTCAGGCTACCTCAGGTTAGGAATCTGTGGTGAGTTGCCTTTAGGTAAGTCTCAGGCTCCCTCAGGTTAGGAATCTGTGGTGAGTTGCCTTTAGGTAAGTCTCAGGCTACCTCAGGTTAGGAATCTGTGGTGAGTTGCCTTTAGGTAAGTCTCAGGCTACCTCAGGTTAGGAATCTGTGGTGAGTTGCCTTTAGGTAAGTCTCAGGCTCCCTCAGGTTAGGAATCTGCCTGACACGGAGTGAAAGTCGATGGACAGCTTCTCTCAACATTGGTTGAGAGAAGTGGAGTGAAATATGCATTTTTGCAGCTACCATGTGTCTCTTGGTTCCACAAGGACCATTCCCTCTTTTGGAAGATAGGATCAGCCCATGGGTGTAAGAGAGTCAAATATTACCTTTTGCACATTGTGGGGTTTCAGCGCCCCTGTGTGGCTAATAATAGAACTGCATGGAATTACTCTGGTGGTACCCCTTGAAGTGTCTATCACATTCTTAACATTAGTTGAGAGTAGATATTTCTTTATTGTCTGATTTTCAGATATTTGCTTTACATGCAAGAAAATGCACTGTGGTCAGGTGGCATAGGCCAGACATAACATCAAACAAACAAGAATGCACTGTGGTCAGGTGGCATAGGCCAGACATAACATCAAACAAACAAGAATGCACTGTGGTCAGGTGGCATAGGCCAGACATAACATCAAACAAACAAGAAAGACAGTTCTTACCCCTCTCTTCCACATTACATAACATAGGAACATGTAGCTGTGTTGGAAGTGTTGCATTATGTTCATCTGTTTAGGAGGTGAGATGTATGGCTTAAAGCACAGTAGAAAGATGCAGTTGCAGTTGATATCATAACTGGTATTAAAACAATGAGTGTGTCGTGCTTTGCTGTGAGGCACTATCAGAACATACTATGGGGGCCCTCTTACAGCCAAAGACCGCTTCTGGAAAGTGTGCCTTTAGGATTTCAAAATGTCCTCTTGACATTGAATATTTCGGCCGTCTGTTTGGTCAATTTCAGCCGAAATGCTTTGACATTCTGACACACACACACACCTCATTGGGTTCTGAGGAGTGTGAGAACATGGAGAGGTGAAAGGTCAACAGGATAAGATGTGACTGAGTTTAGGAGATTTTCTTTAGATGTAGGCCTACCTTGTAGTGTGACTGTTTATTTGCTTTCTAAACATTCCACATGAAACAGGTTATAAACAGGTTATGCAGTCCCCAAGTTGAAGACCCACAACAGTCAGTTAAATGGGAAGTTCGGTATTTTACAAGTTGTCGAATGGTTTGTCACACTGAAAACGTCTTTCCAAATGTAAAAACACAAACATGGATTACGGTTTCCCCTGATCCATAGACTACTTTTAGGGTGAGGAAGTTTCTTACATAAAATTGTAAAATACTGAACTTCCCCTTTAATGAAAATGATGTTTCATTTTTAGAGGACGTTCCTATTATATAGTGGCGAAAGGTTGGTTTGTGCCACACCTGTGATGTTTGAACTGATGCTCACTATCCAAGGCGGCCGGGTAGCCTACTGGTTAGAGCGTTGGACTAGTAACCGGAAGGTTGCAAGTTCAAATTCCCGAGCTGACAAGGTACAAATCTGTTCTTTGGTGCTCTCTGGGGCTCTCTGGTTGTCTCTGGTGGTCTCTGGCATCTCTGGTGGTCTCTGGCGGTCTCTGGTGGTCTCTGGCGCTCTCTGGTTGTCTCTGGCGCTCTCTGGTGCTCTCTGGCGCTCTCTGGTAGCGCACCTCCTGCATTAGCAATGACTCCCTCTGTCGCTGTCTTTCCCACAGATAGAGATTGGCACACTGGCCCCACTGGATTATAACTACCCTGGCCCTGGTGGCCCTGCATCACTGGAGGAGGAAGAGGAGGACGAGTTGCCCCTAACACCCCAGCTCATCCCCCAAGGCTCAGGGGGGTCTGGGGTACTCATGGGCCCCGACGCACAGGGAGGTCTGTATACACACATACACACACCCACAGCACATACATCGTGTCACCTCACACTATGAGCCTATACACAGGGAGGTCTGTATACACACATACACACACCCACAGCACATCCACTCTGTCACCTCACACTATGAGCCTATACACAGGGAGGTCTGTATACACACACCCACAGCACATCCACTCTGTCACCTCCCACTATGAATCCATACACACAGGGAGATGAAGGTATGTGTCCAGTACTGACAGTGATACATAACACACAACCTTCCCTCTTAACGCCTACCCATGTAAATCGACCCCTTTTTACAATCATCCTTCATCATTTCCAAATGCATGAGTTCCATTTAACTGTATGACATTAGTTAAATGTGTGGTACTCAACCATAAATCTCATTAACTTTTTGTAATGTCACCTAATCATCATTGTAAACATGACTCACTCGCCCTAAACTGAATCATGGTCCACTGTGCTCTAACCTGTCTCTTCTAACACCTAATCTTGTCTCTAACAAGAGGAGGAGCTGCGCCTGAGTCCCATTGACATTCTTCATATCTCCGGGGACTTTGGGGGTCCCATGGGTTCTGGAGGTTCCGGTGGCTCTGGGGTTTCCGGAGGTTCTGGGGGTTCTGGAGACCTTTTGGCTTCCGGTTCTGGGGACCTTTTGGCTTCTGGAGGCACAGGGGGTTCCAGGGAAATTGGTTCAGCAGGTTCTGGGGATCTTGGTTCTGGGGGTTCCAGGGTCCTTGGTTCCGGAGACTCTGTGGGTTCCGGAGACTCTGTGGGTTCCGGGGACCTTGGATCCGGAAGCTCTGTGGGTTCCGGGGACCTTGGATCCGGAGGCTCTGTGGGTTCCGGGGACCTTGGTTCTGGACGCTCTGGGGGTTCTGGGGACCTTGGTTCTGGAGGCTCTGGGGGTTCCGGAGATCTTGGTTTCCGGGGCTCTGGAGGATCCGGCACCCTCCTAGGCTCAGGGGGTTCCGGGGTCATATTGGGTTCCAGTACTGGGGGTTCTGGAGGTTCTGGAGGTTCCGGGGACTCAGGAATAATAATTATATCTGGAGGTCAGTACCTGTACTTTTACAGACTACACTGTAGAAGTATACAGATAGTTGGTTGGGCCTATAGTGGCCTTGTGAACCTAGTACAGTTCCAAGCACTGATTGATACGCTAAAACTATATGGGATTTCATTGCATTTCTAAATTTGCCTTTTCATTTAACTGCTTTGTGCTGGTTAAATGTGGATTGATAATGCTTTCTTGTGACTTGCTACTTGTCGTCATTGTAAACCCTGTGTAATTGCTTTGTCACTTACAGTATCGTTATCATTGTAAACATCGCTCATTGTCCTACCATTGTCATTGTAAATGTCACTCATTGTCCAACCATTGTCATTGTAAACATCACTCATTGTCCTACCATTGTCATTGCATTACATACCATAAGTTCCTAATCATTGTCAACCTAACCCACTGTCAAACCATGTTTGAGAATGATTGATTGATTGGCTGATTGAATGATTGTTGATTGACAGTCCATCCCATCCCATGAGAAGCACTAACCTGTCTCCTAACCCCTCCTCTTGGCTCTAATAAGAGGAGGAGCTGCCCCTCATTCCTGACACTACCCCCCAAGAGGCATCGGGTGCTTCTGGGGAGTCTGGGGCCTCTGGCACCTCAGGGGCCTCAGGGCCTGGGGACTCCGACTCTGGTGGGTCAGAGGTCACATTAATCCCTGACCCTGAAGGTCAGTACCACCATATAAAGAAACAATAAGAAAACAGATCTCTATGGTATCAACCCATCGTATCATATGTGTAAGGATAACAGGGGTAAAGATCCCGAAAACATTGAGCAGAAAGCATGCTCTGCTGCCATGTCCGTATTTGGACAAGAGAAGGTGACCAAATAATCTGGTCAAGACATGCTTTTCAAAGGATTTGTGGTTGACAAGTATGAATCTCCAATTCCAGCAAAGAACACTGTTCCAATGTACCTACAGTTAAAGTAGAAGGTTTACATAAACCTTAGCCAGATACATTTAAACTCTGTTTTTCACAATTCCTATCATTTAATCCTAGTAAAAATTCTTAGGTAAGTTAAGATCACCACTTTATTTTAAGAATGTGAAACATCAGAATAATAGTAGAAATTGATTTATTTCAGCTTTTATTTCTTTCATCACATTCTCATTGGGTCAGAAGTTTACATACACTCAATTAGTATTTGGTAGCATTGCCTTTCAATTGTTTATCTTGGGTCAAATGTTTTGCGTAGCTTTCCACAAGCTTCCCACAATAAGTTGGGTGAATTTTGGCCCATTCCTCCTGACAGAGCTGGTGTAACTGAGTCAGGTTTGTAGGCCTCCTTGCTCGCACAATCTTTTTCAGTTCTGCCCAAAAAATTTCTATGGGATTGAGGTCAGGGATTTGTGATGGCCACTCCAATACCTTGACTTTGTTGTCCTTAAGCCATTTGCCACAACTTTGGAAGTATGCTTGGGGTCATTGTTCATTTGGAAGATCCATTTGTGACCAAGCTTTAACTTCCTGACTGATGTCTTGAGATGTTGCTTCAATATATCCACATAATTTTCTATCCTCATGATGCCATCTATTTTGTGAAGTGCACCAGTCCCTCCTTCAGCAAAGCACCCCCACAACATAATGCTGACACCCCCGTGCTTCACTGTTGGGATGGTGTTCCTTGGCTTGCAAGCCTCCCTCTTTTTCCTCCAAACATAACGATGGTCATTATGGCCAAACAGTTCTATTTTTGTTTCATCAGACCAGAGGACATTTCTCCAAAAAGTATAATCTTTGTCCTCATGTGCAGTTGCAATCCGTAGTCTGGCTTTTTTATGCCAGTTTTGGAGCAGTGGCTTCTTCCTTACTGAGCGGCCTTTCAGGTTATGTCGACATAGGACTCGTTTTAATGTGGATATAGATACTTTTGTACCTGTTTCCTCCAGCATCTTCACAAGGTCCTTTGCTGTTGTTCTGGGATTGATTTGCACTTTTCGCACCAAAGTACGTTCATCTCTAGGAGACAGAAAGCATCTCCTTCCTGAGCGGTAAGACAGCTGCGTGGTCCCATGGTGTTTACACTTGCGTACTTTTGTTTGTAGAGATGAACGTTGTACCTTCAGGCATTTGGAAATTGCTCCCAAGGATGAACCAGACTTGTGGAGGTCTACAGTTTTTTTTCTGATGTCTTGGCTGATTTATTTTGATTTCCCCATGATGCCAAGCAAAGAGGCACTGAGTTTGAAGGTATGCCTTGAAATACATCCAGAGGTACACCTCCAATTGACTCAAATGATGTCAACTAGCCTATCAGAAGCTTCTAAAGCCTTGACATAATTTTCTGGAATTTTCTTATCTGTTTAAAGGCACAGTCAACTTAGTGTATGTGTTAAGGTTTTCTTCCGGTGAAGGAGAGGAGGACCAAAATGCAGCGTGGTTATCTCGATACATCTTTAATAAAGATAATAACGAACAATACAAACCGTGAAAAAAACAAAACAGCCCTATCTGGTGCAAACAAACACAGAGACAAGAACAATCACCCACGAAACACTCAAAGAATATGTCCTCCTAAATATGGTCAGGGCGTGACAGCATGTAAACTTCTGACCCACTGGAATTGAGATACAGTGAAATAATCTGTATGTAAACAATTGTTGGAAAAATGAATTGTGTCATGCACAAAGTAGATGTGCTAACCAACTTGCCAAAACTATAGTTTGTTAACAAGACATTTGTGGAGTGGTTGAAAAACGAGTTTTAATGACTCCAACCTAAGTGTATGTAAACTTCCCACTTCAACTGTATTTATATTAAACATATATCAACATAACATCATTTGATTAACTCTCAAAATCCATTCCCAAGATTCCATTTAACTATTACCTCATTTAATCAGTTAAATGTGTCATAAACAACGACAACAACATAACTCCCTTGCTATTTGTGACTTCTCACTGTGGCAAACAGCACTTGTTGTCGTGTCACTGTCCATGCTGTTTCCAACCTGTCTCCTACCTCATCTCTATCTCTAACAAGAGGAGGAAGTGCTCCTGACTACTCCGAAAACCCCTCAGGAGTCTGGAGGTACAGTAGGCTCAGGGGGCTCTGGGTTGCCAGAGGTTGACTTGGACATTAAAGGTCAGTATCCAGCACGAACACTAACTATTCAATCAAAACCTGTAACCAGGCTTCTGGGGTTATAGGGTCTATTCTACTTCACTATACAGTATATGGTGTCTATCACATTCCCATATCCAAACATATTTTCTCGTATCTTTATACGAGTTGTCTCTTCCATTTCACCCCAGAAACCCTGGTTTTGATTGAATAGGGTTATTGAATCTTATGTGCCTCCTGTTAAAACTGACCACAAACTGTGTTGAAGCCATATGTATCTGTAATGTCCGTTACACAATGTCTTGTCCTTACCTGTCACAAGCACTGTCATGTGTCTGTCTGTATCATGTGTTTACTATCAAGTTGCTCTACGATATGAGTCTGTAACATCTGTTATCGTCATCTTCACCAAACGTCTGTGTTATAACCTGTCCCGAACACCATTAACACAATATGTCTAACATTGGAAATGCACTACACCTCAACCATAGCACCTCAGCAACAACCCTCATAATGTGCACACCTTGGTCACATCAAAAGCTGCATCCAATCCAGACTTAACAACATTTCTTGATGCAAGAGGTAAAACAAACAAATCATATCAACACTGAGTGCACGTCTCCACCATTCTACAAACCCATTGTTACTGCATCGAAGGCTGGTGGCCTAAACTTCCTCACACAACATCTCAGACCTAGCAACTGTTCTCTCAAGTGTATCGCCTACCTCCTTCTTACTTCCTTGTCCTGTCTGTCTGTCCCAGGTATGCCTACCTGCCTGCTGTGCACCTGTCTGGGTGGTTCTGTCTACTGTGATGATGTGAAGCTGACGAGCGTGCCGCCTCTCCCCAAAGAGACCACTCACTTCTACGCCCGCTACAACCACATCACCAAGATCAACAAGGGCGACTTTGCTCAGATGAGTAGGTGTCACATGTTAAAGGCACAGCCTGTGAGATTTCCTGCTGTTCAATGGCTGTTTCAATTAATGAAACCACGTGGAACAGTCTGAGTACTTTACCTTCTCTCTCTTGCAGACAAGCTGAAAAGGATCGACTTGACCGCCAACGAGATTGCATCCATCGCCGATGATGCGTTCTCCGGCCTGCCCGTGCTGGAGGAGCTGGTGCTCCGTGAGAATGGCGTGTCACAGCTGCCTGCCCTTCCGCCCGTGATGACCCTCATCGACGCCAGCCACAACAACATTGGCGCCACAGGCATCCACAAAGAGGCTTTCAAGGTATGTAGGTCTGGCAAGGATCACAAACAATGTATTTGCTCTTTCCCAGCATTATCACATTTGATTCCCCTAATGGACTAATCACCAAGCCCTTGATGAGTTGAATCATGTGTGAGTGCTGGGATGAAACAAAAACAGGTATGTATTGAGAGACTGTCTGGCATAAATGACTCCTCTAAATGTAAACACTGTGTTTTGTTTAGGACATGACGGGTCTGCTGTACCTGTACCTAACAGACAACCACATCGACCACATCCCTGTGCCCCTACCGGACAGCCTGCGCTCTCTGCACCTACAGGTACCTGCACTTCTGCCTCTTTACTATCCTCTTGTGGGTGATGTGGGAACTATAGGATTACCCCAGTGTACACTGGTGGTGACTAGAGGGATTTTTGCTCAACTGACTACCATATCCCCTCGATCTGCAAGCTGTTTCAAAACATTCTGGCCAATACTCCGCCATCAGTTTCAGTTATTAGGGGAAATTGTTGTATATTTAAACTGTACTTTTCTCCAGCACTGTGTCAGACCTGTGCAGAATCTCAAACAAGCATTAGTTTGTCTTGCATTGTTTTTTAAGGCCCATAGATGAATTAATGTGTTGTTTCAAAGTATTTTCTTAACCTTCCAATGCCTTGTTTTCCAGCGCAACAATATTCAGATGATACACGAGGACACGTTCTGCAACCTGAAAGACTTCAACTACATCAGGAACGCACTGGAGGACATTCGCCTGGACGGCAACCCCATCAACCTCAGCAGGACCCCACAGGCCTATGTGTGTCTGCCCCGCGTCCCCATCGGAGCCCACATCTAACCACACACTGATCAATACACACGCATCTTTACACAGCTAAACTCATTGTCTACGAGACATATGTACATACCATACACACACACATCCTAAAAGTTGTCCAGTCTGTCAGTTCATTTGCAATCTGCACATACAGTAATCACCGGAACACACTACCTACCTTCCCTAAATTAAGTCTGATCAGTTGTTGATCGCATACATAACACACAGTGAGAGAGATGGTGCGTATCTCTCATTCCTACACACACACACACACACACACACACACACACACAAATACACACCAGATATATTTTTGTCAAAAGCCAAACTGTTCAGCAACTTGAAGCAAACAAAAAGACAATGAAAATGTGACATTTTATTGATCCAACAATCGAACATTGTTTCATGTCTGTTCATGACTGGCAACGACAACCAGTAATATTGTTTAAATATGTTTTTGTAAAGGAAAAAAAATTATATTACAGAAATCTAACACTATTTAAAAAAACAATTATACTAGCATAAACGAATTGAAGCTTACTGGAACGCTAATTTGAATACCAATGCATTAAAAGAAGCAATTAAACAAGCATCTGTAAAGTCTGTACTGTAATATAAAAATATATTCTGAAGTCACTTTTTTTTACATGAACTGCAATATTTGGCATATTACATTTCAGTTCTTGTTATGACCACAATAGCCTATATCAATAAAGATCAAGACTATTGTATGACCAAGGGGGAGGGGGGGGTGTTGGGTGTGGATGGGGTTAACAAGAAGAAACAGCCTGCTATTGTGTGCTTTGTATGGAAATACCACAATTGAATAAAGTTGTTTTGATGACCTCAATGGCTTAACATTTTAATTGAGAATTGACCGGTAAGGTGTGTAGCTGCAAAGTGATTTTGAATGAATTGATTGAGTACAACTGTTTAGGCAGTTAATGTTCAAATACTTCTAGCCCAGATAACAATAGGCATACAGGCATCTCTGAACAGCAATACAAAAAGGATTTGTCATTGAAAACTTTGTACATTCATAGAAAATAAAACCAATACAAATGATATCCAATTACTTTCCAATTGAATAGTCTATTCTAGTGTAAACAAACACATAATTGTTCTTCACATACGTTCAACCAACTTTTCAAACATCTTGAGGAATCTCTCGGTTCTTTCCAACGACCCAACGACCCTCTGTCCTCCTGTTTTACAGCTTTGTCCTTCCGCACCGTTCTCCTCTGCTGCTCTACCCTCCGCCAGTAGAACTCTGTCTCTGTCCACAGCCAGCCGATCCCTGGCCACCTGCGCTTTCTCCTTCTCTATCAGCCCCCTCTCCCTCTCCACCGCTGCCTTCTCCCTCTCCAGCTGGGCACGTTCCCGGTCCAGGTTGGCCATCTCTCGTTCCAGCCCTGCTTGCTCTCTCTCTAGCGCCATCCGCTCTCTCCCCATCACCTCTCGCTCGCCCTCCAATGCCGCCCGTTCGGTCTCCAGCGTCGCCCTCTCGGTGTCCATCTCGTCCAGGTCGCAGTGCATCCCCATCACCCCTATTCCGCCAATCATGGATCTCTTCCTGGGCCGGGCATCAGGGAGAAAATCACTGTCGCTAGTGCCCGGGGGGAGTGGGCCGATGATGGGGGCTGAGCCTGCCAGACGCCCCTCCATTGCGTCACTCATCAGATCGTACCAACGCCAACTGTGGGGGAACACCTGCACCCCTGGGGGAGGGTACTTCAGCTCCTGTCCCCAAATGAAGGATAAACAGTATTAGTAGGTAGTCGGATAATGAAGGTTTTGATGAATAGTTGAGTAGACGTTAGGCTTGGACAAAGTAGTAGGCACAGGATGTCTCTAGGGCAGGGTTATTTAGAACTTTACAAGGATGCCTATTAAAGGGTCAATTTCAGAGGTTTCCATCCTGAGGTACACAGTGTGGCCAAAAGTATGTGGACACCCCTTCAAATTAGCCACACCTGTTGCTGACATGTATAAAATCAAGCACACCGCCATGCAATCTCCATAGACAAACATTGGTAGTAGAATGGCCTTACTGAAGAGCTCAGTGACTTTCAACATGGCACTGTCATAGGATGCCACCTTTCCAACAAGTCAGTCCGTCAAATTTTTTGCCCTGGTCAACTGTAAGTGCTACTACTGTGAAATGGAAACATCTAGGAGCAACAACGGCTGAGCCGCGAAGTGGCAGGCCACACAAGCTCACAGAACAGGACCGTCGAGTGCTGAAACACGTATCATGTAAAAATCGCCTATCCTCGGTTGTGACACTCACTACAGCGTTCCAAAATGCCTCTGGAAGCAATGTCAGCACAAGAACTGTTTGTAGGGAGTTTCATGAAATGGGTTTCCATGGCCAAGCAGCCACACACTAGCCTAAGATCACCATGGGCAATGTCAAGCATCGACTGGAGTTGTGTAAAGCTTGCAGTCATTGGACTCTGGAGCAGTGGAAATGCGTTCTCTGGAGAGATTAATCCCGCTTCACCATCTGGCAGGCAGACAGACAGGTTTGGTGGATGCCAGGAGAACGCATCCTGCCCAAATACATAGTTCCAACTATAAAGTTTGGTGGAGCAGGAATAATGGTCTGGGGCTGTTTATGGTTCGGGCTTAGTCGCTTAGTTCCAGTGAAGGGTAATCTTAACACTACAGCATACAATGACATTCTAGACGATTCTGTGCTTCCAGGTTTGTGGCAACAGTTTAGGGAAGGCCCTTTCCTGTTTCAGCATGACAATGCCCCCATGCACAAAACAAGGTCCATGCAGAAATGGTTTGTTGAGATCAGTGTGGAAGAACTTGACAGGCCTGTACAGAGTCCTGACCTCAACCGACTGGCCTGCAGAGCCCTGAGCAACATCAAACACCTTTGGGATGAATTGGAATGCAGACTGCGTGCCAGACCTAATCAGCCAACATAAGTGCCCGCCCTCACAAATGCTCATGGCTGAATGGAAGCAAGTCCCCACAGCAATGTTCCAACATCTAGTGAAGAGCCTTCCCAGAAGAGTGGAGGCTGTTATAGCAGCAAAGGGAAGACCAACTCCATATTAATACCCACGATTTTGGAATGAGATGTTCGACAAGCAGATGTCCATTTACTTTTGGATATGTAGTGTATGTAGGATGCAATTGCTACCTTGTATCTCTTCTTCAGATTTTCCCATTTTTTCATTGCCTGACTGGCCGTCATCTTCCCCTGCAAGCCCATGTGTTTGAGGATGGCCCTGCAACAACAACAAAAAGTACACAATGATCATTTCGATTTCAAAACATACACTTTGACTCGTCTCCGTGACAGGTAAAATTAAAAAACGTATCGCACAAAACGTGTACTGGGAGGATCTCGGGTAAGTATCTGAACTCACCTCCAGGCCAGTCGAGAGGCATTTCTCCTCCCCGTAAACATGTAGCGATTTGATACGCGCAATTTCACAAAGTCCATTGTTTCATATTCAGACACTGAAATAAATAGATGTTTTAAATCACTACATGCACAATGTAATTGAAATTAAATAACATTCACATTTTGACTAATAGGACAAATGTGGATCGCACCGTCTGATGTCTACGCACGCATCTGCTCGAACAAGTATTCGAGACAAGGCGCCATGATGTCCCCTTTGTAGGTAACGTTAGCTAGCTTTCTTGCTAACTAGCTCGGAGTTCCTTACTTCATTTGTAGTCCTAAATAAACATATACAGGATAAATTGACTACTTACATTTGTACGTGTATTCTGAATTCACTTTCTTTTTACTTTTCTTTTTTGCATTATTCGAGTATAGCGGTAGCGTGTGTTCGATGTTTTCCATTGTAGCATCCATGTTAGCTAGCACTGCGAAGGGACCACAACGGAGTGCACTTCGTCTCTTCCGCCCTTCGTCTCTTCTTCTTCGTGTTGGTTTCCGCCCGCAGACTAGTCGCATCTAGGCATATTGCTTCCACCCGCAGTTCAGACTTTGCACACGCACCACATACTACCATTCCTCACCTCACATTCGGAAGTGCCACTGCCTACATCCGAACGTTTGATTACTAAAGCTGTAAGATATGCAGCGGGTCACAGTCTAGCTAGCGGCTCAGGTACATATTCAGGACGAATTCTGTGTTCTACACATATCAAATCAAACCTTATTTGTCACATGCCCCGAAAACAACAAGTGTAGACCTTACCGCGAAATGCTTGCTTTTACAAGCCCTTAAGAACAGTTTGACTTTTATCAATGATGAATTGATTATGTTTTATGAAAATCAATGCAATACAATCTACAGTAATGTGGTAGTAACAATGTTGGAATAACACTGCGTTAAAATGTTCCTAAAAAAGGGTCTGACGCTTGTCCTAGGTACCTCAATATGATTGAAAGCTTAAACTGCCGTATTGTTTTAATGTACACAATGAATAAAGACAAAAAAACAGTATGTTTCCATGAAATAAGGTTTTGATTAAAAGCTGGAATGAAATCTGAAATGTTTGAATACTTTTATTTTGTGTTCTGGTAGTTTCCATGATTGTTCTTGGTTCTACTAACTCTGCGTTTCACCAACCCTTTGTTCATCTTTATTTATCGTTCTCCAATCTGAAAGGTTATGTCTTATGCGAAACAGCCGCGCCCGTCACGCCCAAGAAATGAAAGTGAAAGCAGGACAAAATAAAGTCATGACTGATGTGTAAAGACGAATGAAACTTCCATTCTATATTAGCAACTAAAAGTAAGACGCTTTTTTCTATATATAACCATTTGACTATTATACTTATATTTAAATAACTTGCCTTTCAAATAACTTTTCTATACATGATTTAATACGCATTTAATATTTTGGGAGGTTTTTTGTACTAAAGCAAGCAAGTCGGCTCGTCATTGCCTAGGTTATTTTTAACTTTGTTATAATGATTACGTTTAATATCTGTTATTTACAGTGTCATTACGTGGGTTTGGCAATAGTTATCTGGTAAGTTTACGAGCATTTACAGGTCAACATTTCTCAGTTGCATTATTGTTTGCATAGGCTATTGTCAATAACACACTAACAAATCATTTTATTGTCAAACGGCTAATGTTGATGTCACAGCTGAATACTTGAGCAATAAATCTGCCATAGCAGAAAATCAAGTATTTAACAATGAATAAGAGCTCATAGACCTGCCGGTATATCATTCTGTAGATGTACATTATTTATAGGAAATAGTTTCATACTTGTTTATTACCGGTCTAATCCTTGTTGAAGGAAAATGAGGAAGAGGAGGAAGAGAACTATGAGCAGAGCACTTCTAGTCAGTCTGCCTCGGGTAAGTTAAAGGGAAAGAACTACAGAAACTGACCTTAGATCAGTGCAAAGGGGGCAACTTCAACAGATGATGCACAATTGCTATAGCTATTTTTATTTTGACAGCCAGGGGGAGCCACTTTGAGTGGCAGCTGTATGAAGGACAGAAATGGCTTAGTATTGGCAATGACCATGTGATCGAGACCCACTACTGCCAGCCTGGGGCCAAAGGAATGAACATCTACCCATCACACATGGGGTCAGTGTACAGTAGACATTTAGTAGCAATTTCTATTATACAAGTTGCATCCCAATAGTCTTGAATAGTGTTCATTCCTTGTCCCCTTTCCTTGATAGATAATATTGGTTCTAGGAGGTGAACAGGAGAGGAAGCATTTTTAGAGAATTAAGACTCAAACCTAGGATCTGATTATGTATTTGTTATATGTTATACAATAGTTCAGTAACCTAAGTTCTGACATATGTTTTTGAACAAACAGGTGGATTGTGTGTGTAGCCTTTCTGCTCTGTGTATTCTAGGCAGGTCTATATAGATTTTGATCAGATTGAGGCTCAAAATGCTGCCATGGGTGTACGGCGACTCACGTTCCTACCTCAGGGTCAAAATGAAGACATCGGGTGGTATTTCAAAGACAATCTGATATGGTGTGAATACGGTTCTTTGGTGAGTGAATCTGAAAGTTCCCAAATGGTCCTATAATACGTTTTAAATTGGAATTAAATTAAAACTGAAAATCTCCCTGCATATTTAATTTCTCTCTCTCTCTTTCTGCTCACCCCCCCTTTCTCCCGACCCCAGAGTCCAGGTCAGGGCTCGTCCTCAGTCAGTAGTGGTGATGTGGAACGACAGTACATCCTCAGACCTCAGGGGACCTTCCACTTCACTGTGGGGAGGAACAGCTACACGTTAGACTTCACAGGTAGACTCCACACAGGGCCGTATTCATTAGGTCATGCTGTAGCAAAACGTTTCGAAACGTGCAGTCGGAAAAACAACAAAACAAGTGTTTCTTATTGTAAATTCATATAATCCCTCCCAATTATAGACTGTTTTACCCCTCATCCCACCACATACAGTGTGATGTGACACAGAAAGTAGCCAGTAGCATAAAGAGGGAACACCGGGGTTGAGATCTGGCACTTGGGGTTTGATTCAATCCATAGCGTGGAAGATCTGTGCTTAGCACAATTGACATTTAAAGGCAATGTTACCACGTTTGCGGAGACTGCATTCACGTAAACGCTGCATATTTTGGCTCAATTGTAAATTACCTTTAAATGTCAACTGCGCTACAAGGCAGGTCTTCTGCACTATGGATTGAATTGATCAGTTGCTACATCACTTTTTGAACTTAATGATATTTACCTATTGACTCTTGAAGAATATAACTTAGAAATGCCTTATGAGCTTAGTTCAACTGTCATGCCCAAAATACAAGCTTGTTTTACTCCAGCTTTTGTAAATGTACACAAACATTTATTATTAGCCTCAAAACATGGTTAAAACTATGCTTTTGATATCATGGATGGTCAGTCCTTGCAATCATATCTATATGACTTTGAGATTGGTTACATTTCCCCAGCTTCCTCCCTTACCTTTTTACCAAAACAGGGGCATGAAGAAGGATTTGTTTTTGTTTCAACTGCTGATTACCTCTTTAAGTTTATTTTTTGTTGTTGTAGAGCAATTGACAACACTTTGCATATCCTGCTAGACAGCATTTTCCCGTACAATACAAAGGTTTCTCTTAGCATATGTATGTCTTCTTCAGCTATGACACAAACCAATTCAGCCACCCGGGTACAGAGAAACGTCCGGCGGCGTCCAAAGTTCAACTCCGTCTTCTCAGGGAATGGCAGGTATGAGGTTTCATCCACAGCCTTATTCCATTTAGACCCCTGGCCTCTTCCCCTAGGAAAGGGCCTATGGTGAACAGCAGGTATTTTGGCCCCTAGCCTCTTCAAATCAAATCAAAGTTTATTTGTCACGTGCACCGAATACAACAGGTATAACAACACCTTACAGTGAACTGCTTACTTACAGGCTCTAACCAATAGTGAGGAAAAAAAGGTGTGTGTGTGTGTGTGTGTGTGTAGGTAAGACAAGAAATAAAACAACAGTTAAAATACATTTGAAAATAAGAGTAGCAAGACTATATACAGACACTGGTTAGTCAGGCTTATTGAGGTAGTATGTACATGTAGGTAATGGTTAAAGTGACTATGCATATATGATAAACAGAGAGTAGCAGTAGTGTAAAAGGAGGGGTTGGCTGGAGGTGGGACACAATGCAGAAAGCCCAGTTAGCCAATGTGCGGGAGCACTGTTTGGTCGGGCCAATTGAGGTAGTATGTACATGGATGTATGGTTAACGTGACTATGCTTATAAGATAAACAGAGAGTAGCAGCAGCGTAAAAGAGGAGTTGGAGGGTGGAACACAAGGCAAATAGTCCAGGTAACCATTGGTTACATGTTCAGAAGTCTTATGGCTTGGGGGTAAACACTGTTGAGAAGCCTTTTTGTCCTAGACTTGGCACTCCAGTACCGCTTGCCATGCAGTAGTAGAGAGAACAGTCTATGACTGGGGTGGCTGGGGTATTTGACCATTTCTGGGCCTTCCTCTCACACCACCTGGTGTAGAGGTCCTGGATGGCAGGCAGCTTAGCCCCAGTGATGTACTGGGCAGTACGCACTACCCTCTGAAGTGCCTTGCGGTCAGAGGCCAAGCAATTGCCGTACCAGGCAGTGATGCAACCGGTTAGGATGCTCTCAATGTTGCAGCTGTAGAACCTTTTGAGGATCTTAGGACCCATGCCAAATCTTTTTAGTTTCCTGAGGGGAAATAGGCTTTGTCGTGCCCTCTTCACGACTGTCTTGGTGTGTTTGGACCATTCTAGTTTGTTGTTGATGTGGACGCCAAAGAATTTGAAGCTCTCAACCTGCTCCACTACAGCCCCGTCGATGAGAATGGGGACGTGCTCGGTGCTCCTTTTACTGTAGTCCACAATCATCTCCTTAGTCTTGGTTACGTTGAGGGATAGGTTGTTATTCTGGCACCACCCGGCCAGGTCTCTGACCTCCTCCCTATAGGCTGTCTCGTCATTGTCGGTGATCAGGCCTACCACTGTTGTGTTGTCAGCAAACTTAATGATGGTCTTGGACTCGTACCTGGCCATGCAGTCGTGGGTGAACAGGGAGTACAGGAGGGGACTGAGCACGCACCCCTGGGGAGCTCCAGTGTTGAGGATCAGTGTGGCAGATGTGTTGCTACCTACCCTCACCACCCGGGGGCGACCCGTCAGGAAGTCCAGGATCCAGTTGCAGAGGGAGGTGTTTAGTCCCAGGTTCCTTAGCTTAGTGATGAGCTTTGAGGGTACTATGATGTTGAACACTGAGCTGTAGTCAATGAATAGCATTCTCACATATGTGTTCCTTTTGTCCAGGTGGGAAAGGGCAGTGTGGAGTGCAATAGAGATTGCATCATCTGTGGATCTGTTTGGGCGGTATGCAAATTGGAGTGGGTCTAGGGTTTCTGGGATAATGGTGTTGATGTAAGCCATTACCAGCCTTTCAAAGCATTTCAAGGCTACAGACGTGAGTGCTATGGGTCTGTAGTCATTTAGGCAGGTTGCGTCCTTTTGCGTTCCTGGGCACAGGAACTATGGTGGTCTGCTTGAAGCATGTTGGTATTACAGACTCAATCAGGGACATGTTGAAAATGTCAGTGAAGACACCTGCCAGTTGGTCAGCACATGCCCGGAGCACACGTCCTGGTAATCTGTCTGGCCCTGCAGCCTTGTGTATGTTGACCTGTTTAAACGTCTTACTCACGTCGGCTACAGAGAGCATGATCACACAGTCGTCCGGAACAGCTGATGCTCTCATGCATGCCTCAGTGTTGCTTGCCTCGAAGCGTGATTTAGCTCATCTGGTAGGCTCATGTCACTGGGTAGCTCGCGGCTGTGCTTCCCTTTGTAGTCTGTAATAGTTTGCAAGCCCTGCCACATCCAACGAGCGTCGGAGCCGGTGTAGTATGATTCAGCCGGTGTAGTCAATGCCCAGCATTGACGCTTTGCCTGTTTGATGGTTCGTCGCAGGGCATAGCAGGATTTCTTATAAGCTTCCGAGTTAGAGTCCCGCACCTTTAAAGCGGCAGCTCTACCCTTTAGCTCAGTGCGAATGTTGCCTGTAACAGCAGGTATTTTGGCCCCTAGCCTCTTCGCCTAGGGCCTACGAGGAACAGCAGGTATTTTGGCCCCTAGCCCTTCCCCTAGGACCTACGGTGAAGAGCATTTATTATGCTGCCTCATCTATATACACTGTTAGGCACCTGCCTCATTAATTTAACCTGTGTGATGGTTGTGTTGCCAAAGTTATTTGAATGGGTAAGTTCCAGGTCAACTTCACTGCATGCGTTGTATTGCATCATCGACTGAGCACTCAGGCAGCTGTATTATATGATGTGTTTAGCTGATTATTTAAACCCACCCAGGCGTTGTGAGATCTGGCCGCCGTCTGCAATGTAGTCAGCCTGGAGCGCAGCCTTTCTGTATACAAACTGGCCTATAGGAATCTTGTAGGTGTTATTCAATAGAAATATTCATCAAATCTATACAGAAAAAGTTAAACACCAAAACAAAATAGCCACAACATAATAATAGCATTAAATATACATTATTTATAACAAAATATTGCAGCTTCTCTCTAGTGTGATTGGTTTCCCCTTTGACCTCAACTCAGTGTCAAGATAACTTTACATACTTTCCTGACATATGCAAGTGTGATCATCTGTAGTTTCACACCTAGTTTCTTGTCACAGCAACACTAAAGTGTAAATTCACTATTTCTTTGCAGCGTATCCATTGCCCAATCCATTGCCTCACCACCTCCCTCTGCTGGCTACACCTGGGAATTCATGGGTGAGGAGGGAGTGTGGATAGAATACCAGACTCCAGTGAGTGGGATATTATTTTATTCCTTGAACCCTTGCAAATAGCACACTACATGACATATTGTATATGGTATATGCCCTCATTAAGGTGAGAAAGGGGGAGGGAGACAGTCATGGTGTAGCAGCACATAATATGTGGCTATTTCCAGAGTTGCTCATTGGGGAGTGCTGAGATTGAGAGACGCTACCAGAAGAACCCTAAGGGACAGATACGCTTCAAAGCTGGGAGATATTCCTACACCCTCGACTTCTCAGGTCCGACTGACTTAAATACTGGTGTACCATAACGTGACCTGTCTAGGAACAGTCCTGAAGTTTTCTGTGTCTCTTCCAGGCATGTGTCAGACCAACGTTCGCATCGGGACCAAAAGAACTGTGAGGAGAACTCAATGTGAAGCGCAACAAACAAGCAGGTATGGACAATACAGGCTGGGAACCTAGAGCAAGGAGTTTTACTGACCAAAGTCTAGGTTAGGGCCAAGAGTTTTTCCTGGTCTGCTCATGTAGTCAGGAAGATGTCCTGGCCATCAGTCAAGGTCTTTCTGACCTGCTAGAGAGAACCCATGTGTAACAACTGTACAATGTGACAAATAATGAAAAACGATGTCTAATTCCTGTCCTCTCAGTGGAGGATTGGGTTTACGGTCCCGTTGGCAGTTTCAAGACGTGGACGGAACCTGGAAAGACTTTACCACAGTAAGATGAACCGTTTTACTGCTCTCTCTCATCAGACTCCATAAGAGTAGTCTTCATATTACTACATTAAAAACACATGACCAAGCAGCGTGTGTTGACTTAATCCTGTAGAGGAGCGACACCTGCAGTGTATCCAGCCAGGACATTGAAGCCCAGTACCAGCAGAACCCAAATGGAACTATGAACTTTACTACCAGGAGATTCAGCTATCAACTGGACTTCTCAGGTAAATATGTCATCTTCTCAGAACAAGTGCCTATAGAAGGGGGAATTCATGGCACTTGTTCTGAGAAGGGGGAATTCAAACTTCAGTTAGGCACTTGTCAAACTCATTCCCTGGAGGGCCTAATTAAGACCTAAACCACCAGGTGAGGGGAGTTCCTTTCTAATCAATGACTTTCATTTATCAGCCAAGTATAAGGGTGGATAGAAAACCCGCCGAAACTCGGCCCTCCGTGGAATGAGTTTGACAAGTGCCTAACGGGTAAAGGATAGCGGTTGGTTGAAGGTTGAGGAATAGTTTAATTGATTTGATGAATCCAAACTCCAAGCCAAGCGTTTCCTGTGTTGGAGAACATTATTGTCATGACCTAACAGTTGTTTGATTTGTCTTTCGCAGCCCTGACCCAAAGAAACCTGTCCACTCAGACCACCCGATCTGTTCGACGCCTGAACTAATCACTGCCCACGACACTGTCCTCTGTCAGGGGTGAAGTGTAATACCCTGGCAGTGGAGGCTGGTGGGAGGAGCTATAGGAGGACAGGCTCATTGTAATGGCTGGAATGGAATAAATGGAACAGTATCAAACACAAACACATGGAAACGTTTCACTCCGTTTCTTTCATTCCATTCCAGCCATTACAATGAGCCTGTCCTCCTATAGCTCCTCCCACCAGCCTCTACTGTACCCTGGGTGCATCTCAATTGTCTGAAGTGGCTTCCTCTCAACTCCATTTCTTCATGTGCACAGTGAAGACAAGTCACTGTCCGGTATTGAGATGGAACCCCTTCCATTCCACTTCCTCCTAAAAATGAAACTTGTTTACATATGTATTATTGTTTTTACATTGTGCATATACTTAAAAAACAATACTGTTATTAGAAAAGTAGCTTCTGACAATCTGCACAATACTTTTTTAAAAATGTGATCTGTAGAAAGAACCCTCTCACTGCCAATGGTACAAAAGGAACAAGCCTTTTGTACATGTTCTAGAATGTACATTTTCTCATGGTCTTTAGTTTGAATAAAGGGGATTTTCAAGTATCTACTGTTGAGGCCATCTTATTCTAGAACTCAAAGTTACTCTTCAAATCTCTGGCTCCAGACTCAAATACACAGACATCATAGAGAATATTAGATTGTGTATTTTCATATATATATGTACAGATTTTCATTGAACCACCTCAGACAACACCACACAATACATAGTTCATAGAGGTGATGACACATATGACAGCAGTAGGATACAAAGGATCAGAACTCTTGTAGAAGAATAGGCTTTCTTTTTTGTCCTCGCGTCCAAACGCACGAGTCACGATGACAGGAAATGCAATCCAGTTCTCGCCCTCAAACAGGCTTCCGTCGTCATAGTTACAATCACATGAACATTGCGGCTACCTTTCGTGAAAGATGGACATCAGAGAGGTCTTTGCCCAATCAGGACAGACCTCTATCACTTGTGTCCAATAGAAAGAGGTTTACAACCCAGAAGGACCACCTTTTTGTTATACATGAGCCCATGACATTATCATTGTGCCAGCTCAGTGCCAGCTCACCTAGTCACGGTTTACAGTAGGCATACATACATTTTTTAAAATCCAACAAAAACCTGTGAATATAAGTTCGTATGTGTTCAGTTAACTAACAAAACCCACATCCCAAACAGCATTCAGTGAGGATTCACACAAGGGGGTTGGGTCTCAGAAGTCTACAATAGCATCCTTTTCTCATCTCCTTCCTTCACCTGCACTAGTCTGCAACAGGTGGATAGGTAAGATGACACTCTCCTGTCCCATTTGGCCCATAGGGCTTTCACCTATCCTGGGATTTCAGATCAGTGCAGATGAAGGAGAAATGCAAAGGGGACGAGGAAAGGAGACTACTTTTGACTATTAAAATGCAGCCACCGACTTAGTTCCACCGCCAAGGATTATTACTGCAAACAGCGTTCCTCTAAGGCCTCTCAACTCATCATCACAAGAGCACAACAACCCAAGGGCCCCTTTAAGAGCTCTACCATTTTAAATAGATTTATTTATCTACAATTTAGGACAGGTCCCCTTTAACAAAAAAGTGCTCAACTCATAATATACGTATATATATAAAAACTGCATTTGATATGTCCAACGATTAACTTAAAATGCACAGATTGCTTGCTTTGTTGAAAGCAGCCTGGTTTGATGCATGGAATAAAATAATTCATTACTAAATTCACCACATTTCAACAGGATCACAATCATTGGTGGTGTCCCAGCTTGGTCAGGTCACTAACATGATGGAAGGGAACCCATGATGAAGTCAGAGGGGGTATTACAAAACAGGAACACACAGGGCTAAAGTCACCAGGCACCGGGCAAACTAACTCAATGAATTAGGATTGTGCTGACATTTCAATATGCACATGTGTATACTACTTCACATTCATTCACAATTCCCAGTATATATCGACCAATCACTCCCTTACAGCAAACCATTCAGTACATATGCAGGTGAGTTACTTCAATGAGGAAGGTAGCCGTGTGTACCAGTCACCCTCACAGCACGCACAGGCTTGTGTGTGGATAACAATCCCTAACCAGACTAATTGCCTAAACACAATCAACCCCTCCCTTTTCAAACTGGTCGTTGAATTGGATTTCGTCTCAGAAAATACCCTTTTTTTAGGTCAGATGTTAGAAACTGCAGAATTGCTAGTAACATTTCACCGCACCCACTATAACATCTGCTAAGCTGTGTACGCAACCAATAAGCTTCGATTAGATTTTCACTTCCATCCAGTTTCATTTGGATTCATCTATACTGTAAGAATCTTGACACTTATGACATCACTGTTGAATCCTTATCCATCATCTCATTCTAGGCAGAGAACAGAAAGCATGGGTACTAAAAATCCCAAAATAGAGTGGGGTGTTACTGCGGAGACCGTTTCCATGGAGACTTGGCCTTTCCGCCCGTGCGGTTTAGCCGGTGATTCTACAGCTCTTCTGGATTGTTGTCCTCAAAGCAACAAGACCCCACTAAAAAGAACCACGTTGATATGATATAGCAGGCTGCTGAGGTGGCAGCATGAATAACATGTGTTAGCGCTGGGCTACAAAGGAATGGACTGAGAAAGACTGGTCTCCATGCCACTGCTCATCCTAGCACATAGAACAGGGATTATGGAGAAGAGATGCATTCTAGAATAAACCTTTCACCCCAAAGTGTCTCAGGTAAGAAACGATATGAAACCCCCACAAACATTACTGAGAGCAGAACACAACATAAGTGTCTTTTCCCCTCACTCTCTCTCTAGTCAAGACGGTTTGGAATCCGCGTGCAGATTGAAAAGCTGAGTGTTCAGTCCGATGGGAGCTTAGAAGAACCACACTGCAACCCAAACCACAGAAGATTACAATACAAATAGCAACAAATATCAAGTGAATTTCATCATCATTTTCACAGTCGGTCCAAAAAGTGGATTTGTCTTTCTTCTTGTTTGCAATTCAAAAGTCCACCTCCCTTTTTCATCAGTCTGTCGTCATTAAAAGAGGGGAAAGTTGTTTTCAGCCAAATAGGTCTTTCAGGTCGTTGTTGACAGACGAACTGTGTCTGAGCCCACCACCCGCGTTCATTACGGGAGCGGACGTGGGCTGAGAGAAGTTCTGCGGGCTGAAGAAAGGGTTGGCCTGCATCCCGAACCCGCTGGTCACCCCTCCCATGGCTAAAGGCGCGCCCTGCATCGGGGCAGTCTGACTGGGCTGGGCTGAACCAAACTGATTAAGCCAGGGGGTGGCGGTGGTCCCAGGGGTGAGCTTGGGAGGAGCCATTTGGTTGAGGCTGACTTTGGGCTTGTTGGAAGTGAATAAGGAGTCCAGGGCAGACATGTCAGGGGTGTTGGTACTCCCCTGGTTGTGGGTCAGGGCGCCAAAGTTAGGGGTGCTGGTGGTGGCCATCCCTCCGTAGAGGCCGGGGGGCCGCATGCCCTGCCCACCTGTCTGGAAACTCATGGTTGGGTTGTAGCCGTTGCTGGCCATAGAGCCCATGGGTGTGGTGGAGGGGTAGGCTGAGATGGTGCTGCCCTGGATGAGGCCTGGTCTGGGGGGAGAGGTGAGGGACAGGCTGCCCAGGGATGTCATATTGTTCAGCAGGCAGCTGGTCAGGTCCTTGGCCTGCCAAACACATCAGGTCAAATCAGCTTATCATCTCAATGACAAATAGGTGGCAGGTTTGAAGTGGAAACTAAAGCAGATTACATCACTCTAAATATCAAACTAATGAATTATACAGATATATTGTAATTGTTCTATATGAGGAGTTCAAAACGTGTAACCATGGATGGCTACCTGGGTAGAAGGAGTAGCTGGTTTGATACTCTGGGGGGCTAGTGCTGGCTGGTTTCTTAGTTTGGCTGCCTGTTCCTGCTCCTTGGCTAACCGCTGCTTCTCCTCCAGAGTCAGAGACATCTATAGAGAGAGAGGAGAGGGACAGAGAGGGAGAGAGAGGAGGAGAGGGACAGAGCGGGAGAGAGGGAGAGAAGAGAGAAAGAGGAAGAGAGAGGAGGAGAGAAGAGAGAAGAGAGGGAGAGAGAGGAGGAGAGGGACAGAAGAGAGGGAGAAGAGAGGAGAGAAAGAGAGAAGAGAGGAGAGAGGAGAGAGAGGGAGAGAAGAGAGGGAGAAGAGAGGAGAGAGATGAGGAGATGAGAGAGAAGAGAGGGAGAGAGAGGAAGAGAGGGAGAGAGAGGGACAGAGCAGGAGAGAGGGACAGAGCGGGAGAAGAGAGGAGAGAAAGAGAGAAGAGAGGAGGAGAGAGGAGAGAGAGGGACAGAGCGAGAGAGAGGGGCAGGGGGGAAGGGAGAAAGAACAGAAAACCTTAATAATAACCCCTTATCCCTGAAATATACACTAGCAGCTATACAAGGTTAGGATAGATAAGATGGGTTTGGTAACGTTCAATCACAAAAAGAGAGTCCAATAGAACATGCACCACCCAAGCTAATTTAACAGGAACGTTAACAGACTTCCACTGCAATACGTTTGCTCCAGTCTGTGCCTACTGAATAAGATGCAGAGTACGTACTCTGTTGAGTTGGGGAGCTGATGCAGAGTTTCCGTTCGCTTTCCCATTAACCCCTGCACTCCCAGAACTCCCTCCAAAGACATCATCAATCTGGAAAAAGACAACGGTTTCAATAAGCAATAACACTAACCCATGCCAACATGCATCTTTATGATACATTTGGCCTTTTACGTGGATGAAATCACATACATCAAGTCTTCATTAAATCAATCCTTCATGCATTTGCCTCATCTGGGCAATCGCCTCTCCCCTCGTTGTCAAGGAAATGACCTCTCACCTGGTTGCCAGGGCTGGGGGTAGGCTTCGTCTCTTCCGATTGGTTGGTCTGACTAGTATTAATATTCATACTCCTGAGGACAGACAGAATAGCTCAAACTAATTCATTCAGCCGAATTTGTCTCGCACAAACATAATCAAACATTACGCAACCCTCGTCTTTCTAATCAGATTGTGAACATTAACTTGCATCACATCTTTCCTGAGTCATTGCTGACTAATAAAAGGACAAGTAGGAAGATAGTAAATAGTAAATACAGAAAGAACAGAAGTCTAAAACATTATATAGTGTGTAGAGCCCTATGAGTGTGCATGGGGAATAAAATACAAATGTCTGACCATCTCTATGCACACTCACAGGGCTCTCTACACAGTAGGCACACAGACACTCCCAACACACAAACCTATACATATCTACCTCTATCGATCCAGTATCCCTACTGGAACTGACCCTGTATATACTAAGTAACCTTACCCCTATATATACAGTGGGGCAAAAAAAGTATTTAGTCAGCTACCAGTTGTGCAAGTTCTCCCACTTAAAAAGATGAGAGAGGCCTGTAATTTTCATCATAGGTACACTTCAACTATGACAGACAAAATGAGAAAAAAAAATCCAGAAAATCACATTGTAGGATTTTTTATGAATTAATTTGCAAATTATGGTGGAAAGTAAGTATTTGGTCAATAACAAAAGTTTCTCAATACTTTGTTATATACCCTTTGTTGGCAATGACAGAGGTCAAACGTTTTCTGTAAATCTTCACAAGGCTTTCACACACTGTTGCTGGTATTTGGCCCATTCCTCCATGCAGATCTCCTCTAGAGCAGTGATGTTTTGGGGATGTTGCTGGGCAACATGGACTTTCAACTCCCTCCAAAGATTTTCTATGGGGTTGAGATCTGGAGACTGGCTAGGCCACTCCAGGACCTTGAAATGCTTCTTACGAAGCCACTCTTTCATTGCCCGGGCGGTGTGTTTGGGATCATTGTCATGCTGAAAGACCCAGCCACGTTTCATCTTCAATGCCCTTGCTGATGGAAGGTTTTCACTCAAAATCTCACGATACATGGCCCCATTCATTCTTTCCTTTACACGGGTCAGTAGTCCTGGTCCCTTTGCAGAAAAACAGCCCCAAAGCATGATGTTTCCACCCCCATGCTTCACAGTAGGTATGGTGTTCTTTGGATGCAACTCAGCATTCTTTGTCCTCCAAACACAACGAGTTGAGTTTTTACCAAAAAGTTATATTTTGGTTTCATCTGACCATATGACATTCTCCAAATCTTCTTCTGGATCATCCAAATACTCGTCTGGCACTGCAGGATTAGAGTCCCTGGCGGCGTAGTGTGTTACTGATGGTAGGCTTTGTTACTTTGGTCCCACCTCTCTGCAGGTCATTCACTAGGTCCCCCCGTATGGTTCTGGGATTTTTGCTCACCGTTCTTGTGATCATTTTGACCCCACGGGGTGAAATCTTGCGTGGAGCCCCAGATCGAGGGAGATTATCAGTGGTCTTGTATGTCTTCCATTTCCTAATAATTGCTCCCACAGTTGATTTCTTCAAACCAAGCTGCTTACCTATTGCAGATTCAGTCTTCCCAGCCTGGTGCAGGTCTACAATTTTGTTTCTGGTGTCCTTTGACAGCTCTTTGGTCTTGGCCATAGTGGAGTTTGGAGTGTGACTGTTTGAGGTTGTGGACAGATGTCTTTTATACTGATAACAAGTTCAAACAGGTGCCATTAATACAGGTAACGAGTGGAGGACAGAGGAGCCTCTTAAAGAAGTTACAGGTCTGTGAGAGCCAGAAATCTTGCTTGTTTGTAGGTGACCAAATACTCATTTTCCACCATAATTTGCAAATAAATTCATAAAAAATCCTACAATGTGATTTTCTGGATTTTTTTCTTCTCATTTTGCCTGTCATAGTTGAAGTGTACCTATGATGAAAATTACAGGCCTCTCTCATCTTTTTAAGTGGGAGAACTTGCACAACTGGTGGCTGACTAAATACTTTTTTGCCCCACTGTATCTACCGCTATCAGTCCAGTATCCCTACTGGAACTGACCCTGTATATAGTATGCATACTTACTTTATCATGTAGTTGTTATTTTTTAAATCTCATGCGTTTTTGTTCTAACTTGTTATTTTTAGTAAAACATTGCTTTGGATTCATCATCATTGATTTTTAGTAAAACATTGTTATTGATTACTGCATTGTTGGGGTTAGAGCTGCAAGAAAGACATCTCACTGTACTGGTACACCTGACATTACAACGTCAGAGGAAGACAGGAGGGAGTGATTTGACTGATACCTCTGTTGTTCCTGCATGCTGTGTAGCTGCTCCAGTTTGGTCTTGTGCTCTGCCTCCATACGAGTCAGCATGTCTTTGATCACAGCCATGAAGGAGTTAAACTGAAACACACAGAGAGAGGGTGGGAATACAACCTCTGTGTGTGTGTGTGTGTGTGTGTGTGTGTGTGTGTGTGTGTGACCTACCTGGTTGAGATTGAGGTTGTTGTCTATACTGAGCGAGACTAGATGAGGCAGACTCTTGGCGGCTAGGTGCTCTTTGGGGATGCCCAGTTTCTTATGGGAGAAGGTACACTTGTAGATCCCTATGGGAGGAAACAACCATTCCACAACAGATCAGAACCACAACAATCAACAGAAAAAAGCAGCAATACTGTTAAAGCGATAGGTTAACACTTAAAAACATGATCTATTTCAAATTTGTCATTTTACCCTAGGTGAGTTGTTGACTCATTTTACCCTAGGTGAGTTGTTGACTCATTTTACCCTAGGTGAGTTGTTGACTCATTTTACCCTAGGTGAGTTGTTGACTCATTTTACCCTAGGTGAGTTGTTGACTCATTTTACCCTAGGTGAGTTGTTGACTCATTTTACCCTAGGTGAGTTGTTGACTCATTTTACCCTAGGTGAGTTGTTGACTCATTTTACCCTAGGTGAGTTGTTGACTCATTTTACCCTAGGTGAGTTGTTGACTCATTTTACCCTAGGTGAGTTGTTGACTCATTTTACCCTAGGTGAGTTGTTGACTCATTTTACCCTAGGTGAGTTGTTGACTCATTTTACCCTAGGTGAGTTGTTGACTCATTTTACCCTAGGTGAGTTGTTGACTCATTTTACCCTAGGTGAGTTGTTGACTCATTTTACCCTAGGTGAGTTGTTGACTCATTTTACCCTAGGTGAGTTGTTGACTCATTTTACCCTAGGTGAGTTGTTGACTCATTTTACCCTAGGTGAGTTGTTGACTCATTTTACCCTAGGTGAGTTGTTGACTCATTTTACCCTAGGTGAGTTGTTGACTCATTTTACCCTAGGTGAGTTGTTGACTCATTTTACCCTAGGTGAGTTGTTGACTCATTTTACCCTAGGTGAGTTGTTGACTCATTTTACCCTAGGTGAGTTGATTCATTTTATCCTAGGAGATTCTAAAATGAGATAGAACTCAACAGTACTAATCATTTTTCTGTTGAGATTTTCTTAGTTTGCTTTTTTTCAAACAATCCCTAGGACTATCATCTAGATTCTTAGACGTTCCGTTACCTAGAACCCCCATGAGTACGGCTGGTTCTCTGGAGGGGATCTGTTGCAGGAAGGGAAGGATCTCGTCAATGACATACCATTTGTCCAGGTACTCCAGAATCTTCCCCAGGCACACCAGGGAGTTCACCCTCACCTACACACACAGGTCAAACATACGCACACACAATCAGAATATTTCTGTCACCTGTCAATCAATGGTCAGTCAAAAACAACCATGTGCATTTGATCAACAGAGAGAGAGAGAGACAGAGTCAAATGAAAGCGAGAGACTGACTGCAAGTGAGGAGGTCTGTAGACAGGCAGACTTGATGCGGGGGATGAGTGCGTTCTTCATGGAGGGATACTCAATCAGGTTGGCGAAGGTAGGGATTATGTTCAAACACAGCTCCTGGGGGGGGCACACAAATATATGGCACAGCATTGCTGATGACTTAATGGCAGAGGTTTCCATAGAATCACATAGAGCCTAGAACTCTCAAATGGACATTGGGATCATAGCAAAGCCTAAATATTGTCTGTCTTGGTGAGGTGTATTATAGAATCTTTATGGAGGTTCCCATGTGAGCTTTACAGAGTTGGTTGAATGTGCTGCTAACCGCTGGTCCAGGGTCAGGTTTTTCTTATCCTCTCAATGGTTAGTTTAAGATTTGGGGACAGGAAATGGGATTCTAGAGCTGTGGTTACGGGCAACTTGTACCACAATTAGTGTTTAGACGTTAACGCTGCAGTTATCTTCCTACACTTTACTTCCTTCACTACATCACTCATTTGGATAGGTAAATAGAGATGTCTGTCTTTTACAGTGTACAGTACCTGGCCAACAAATGACGCATTAAATCAAGGCAGTGTATTTTCAACGGGCAGGAAATGTAATGGCAACGGACGACAGTATGCTAATTTACACTTACCTTAAATCACACTCAAACTAACTTTAACCTCAATCCTAAACCTTATTTCATTAGTATTGCAGTTCTCTTTCTGCCGGTGGAGCCCTTTGTAAACTCATGATGTGCCTGTCCGTGGTACCTGTATCTGGATGGAGGGGGCCTCCAGGGCTCTGTAGACCATGGGCAGAACGCTGTTCTTAATGTCCTCCGGTGGGGTCTTGGTCAGCAGCAGGTCCATCTTTTGCAGGAAGATCAGCAGGATCTGAGAGACACAGAGGGTTAAACGCGGTTCATCCAGGCTTAATGATGAGAGAGCGACATAAAAAGAGAGAGATGGGTAACTACCAGTGAAATGAAACTAGGAATAAAGTGAGCTCTTTAAGCATTAGAGTGTCTCACACACACACACAGTCTTAGCAACTACGCTTAGCAAAGACCACTCACCATATTGCTTGCCTGAAGGCATGGAAAGGAGAAGAGAGAAACAGTATGATATATACAGCCCTGTCACCAGATAAGACTAGAGGATGCTATATCTAACCATGCCATCCCTGTAACACACATCAAGAAAACATAGAAGGTAGGCCTGAAAACTGGGTATGGGGATACACTGTATGTGTGTGTGCTTTGCATCCTGTGTGTGTTTGTGTACCTGGACAGGCTCCTGCTGCTTGAACACAGGGCTGAGGTCCGGCAGGATGAGTCTGACGTACTCGTCCTTGGTACACTCCTCTGCGATCAGCAGCACATTGGGCAGGACGAACGGCACCATGTCTGGGTTCACAAACTCTGAGGTGAGGGCTGGGAGGATTCGATACACCACCACTCTCTGGGGTGGAGAGGAAGAGACAGGACGCAAAGAGGCTAGGAATAGTGGCTTTAATCAGAATCATTTTTATTAAATCACCTTTGAGCACATGTTTGCAAAATGGCCAATCCCAATTTGACTGGATTATAGAAGACCACGTTCCAAACTACCTGTCCACTGAGCATGAAGCATTCTACTGTAGGAATGTACAACTAGGACACTAAAATGACCTGTAAGAGCAACACACACACAGTGAACACTAACCTTGGGTAGCTTGGGCAAGACCTTGGGCAGGTTTTTGTAGAACTGGGACTTCTGCAGGTTGTCCCTCTGGAAGAGGGAGTCAAAGTAGGCCAGCGTCACCGCCCCCACGTCATCAAAGAAGGGGATCTGAAGCACCCAGACACAGAGAAGATTATTCAACTCAACTGGGTGGTAATGGCATAAAGCAGGATCAATGACTTCATCTTGCTTCAATTCTCTGAAATCACTTTTTAGGAAGACGATCTTGAAAACAGGCATTCAACCGACGACACATATTCAAGTTTAGCTTTATTGATGAATCAGAAAATCTAAAAGAAAATCTAAATTTATTTATCAGTTAGCTGACTTGGTGAGCGGGTTTTAATATGTAAAAGTCTTGTGTATCCTGTTGTATTAGTGACATAAGTTCATAGTTGGTGACACGGGGGGGGGTGATCTGACCTTGGTCATCTGGTCAGCGTCAGGCCGGACATTAGGCGTGACACTCAGCAGCATCTTGACGTGCTCCCTCACCTCCTCAGGAATCTTATTCAACATGGTGGGGCTCAGTCTGCTGAGCTATGGACAGAGAAGGGGGAGGGGGGGGGGGGGGGGGGGGGGAGACGAAAGAAATCTACTCATTCAAAAAGTGTGGAATCAATGAAGCATTACAAATATTGCAGTGTACTTGGGCATTAATATCTCTGTCCTTTTCTCCCCAAAATGCTAAATAAGACGTGATGCATTCTGACTAAAGGTCTGCTGTCTGAATGAGGTCCTTGGGTGCTGTGCTATTTTTTTACTAGCAATCAGGTGGACTTGTTCTGGCCATCAAGCCTTCATCTCACTCCCCGCCCCCTCACCTGGTCCAGCTGTCGGCTGAAGCTCTTGAAGATGTCGTGCTTGTTGACCTGGAACACCGGCTTGCCCTCATTGAAGACGGCGTGCATCACCACGCCCAGCGAGTACATGTCCGAGGCGGCGTCACAGCTCACCGACAGGATGTACTCGGGGGCCAGATACTCTGGGTTGGGCAGGCAGAGCGGCGGCAGGTTGGGCTCCCACTCCTTACAGGAATACTTGGGCTGAGGGAAGGAGGGAGGGAGGTGGAGACAGGTATGTAAGGATATATACAGATACACACAGAGGAAGAGATACATACAGGTGCACACAGGCAGATGCGCTGAGCGTCTCACCTCGGCATCGGATGGGTTGATGGAGGAGATGCTGAAGTCAAAGCCCATGATCTTCCAGGCTCCGCTCTTGTTGAGGATGACGTTCTCCAGACACAGGTTCCCATGGACCATCTTCACCCCACTGTGTAGGAATGACAATCCCTCCGAGATCTGAGGGAGATGTGAAGGAGGGGGAGAGAGAGGGAGGGAGGGAGAAGAGAGAGAGGAGAGTAGTCAGAGGGAGAGGGAAAAGATAAGGAAAAGAGGCATGAAGCAGATAAAGACAGGAGAGGTAAGACAGTGAGCAAAAAGACAATCTGTGATATTAACTAAAGACTTGGGGATCAGTAAAGTACAGTCTGATTACTTCCTCTCATCTCACGTGTCCCAGGCATTTTAGAAGACGTACAACAACAAAAAACATTCACGCCATAACACACAAAATCAAGCTGTACTTGACAGAGGTTTTTTTCCAACCCAGAACCATTATGTAGCGTTGACATTTCACAGCATTCCTCCTCAATCTGCAGCTCAAACAATAAAGCACACTCCCAAATTACCACTCCCCAAATTACCACTCCCCAAATTACCACTCCCCAAATTCCTAGACAGAGCTATGGATGCAAGAACTGACCATCCATTATATCAACATTACAATTTTAACCATGTTTAAAACCTAGTGTTTGTTTACAATAACAAACGAATGAGTAAAACAAGCTTTAGGTTCTGATGGGGTACGACAGTTGAACAAAGCTCATAAGGCATTTATAAGTTATATTCTTCAAGAATCAATGGGTACATATAATTTATTTATACATTGTTGTTGTTTTTTTTAATGTATGTAGCAATCACAGATTGCACCTTTAAATAGCTGTGTGACTTAGCAGGGGAGTACAATCTAATCAATTATCGCCCAAAATATGCCTGGGACACAATTTAATAAACAGAAAGCGAGGTGTGGTTAGTTCAATTGGGTTTGAAACATACATCTGCCAAGCAATATACATAGCAACAAGACGTGTGTGTGTGTGTGTGTGTTCATTTCAGACTGTGTATGTGCACAATTGCATGTGTGTGTATTGGGTCTCACCTGCAACAGGCCATACTTGGTCTCCACGTCGTACAGCTTGTAGTCCTTGATGTCTGTGGGCACGGGGCTGGGCAGGTTGTCCCACTGACCCAGCACATTGGACAGACTGGCAAACACTGGCTCTGTACAGAACGCCAGGCAGTCCCTGAAGGAGGGAGGGCGAGAGGAAACAACAGTGTCAATTATTACAAACAAACAACGATGAAGAAAGAAGGAGTGTGTTAAAAATGACAGAAAAGAGGAACAGTAAGATAAAGAACAAAAGAAACAGGAGATGATGGTGAACTAGAGGAAGGGTTGAGTAATAAAAAGGGAGAGAAAGAGAAGGAAAGAAAGGTAGTGTGTGAGAGAGAGGTAACGTGAGAGAGAGCGAGAGATATCAATTAGGATCTGGCAAAAAATACATGAACACATTGCCCTTTATGGTTGTGAGATCTGCAGTCCGCTCACCAGCCAAGAATTCACAAAATGGGACAAACACTAAATTTAGACTCTGCATGCAGAATTCCGAAAAAATATCCTCTGTGTACAATGTAAAACACCAAATAATGCATGCAGAGCAGAATTAGGCCAATTCCCTCTACTTATCAAAATCCAGAAAAGAGCCGTTCAATTCTACAACCACCGAAAAGGAAGCGATTCCTAAACCTTCCATAAAAAAAAGCCGTCATCTTCAGAGAGATGAACCTGGAGAAGAGTCCCCTAAGCAAGCTGGTCCTGGGGCTCTGTTCATAAACACAAACAGACCCCACAGAGCCCCAGGACAGCAACACAATTAGACCCAAACAAATCATGAGAAAACAAAGAGAATTACTTGAACAGAGCAAACTAGAATGCTATTTGTCCCTAAACAGAGAGTACACAGTGGCAGAATACTACAAACGTAAGAAAAGCTTTGACTATGTACAGACTCCGTTAGCATTCCAATAAAGCCCCTTGAATTGAAATAGAGTGAGAGCGAGAGAGACTGAGTGGGTACCTCTTGTTCCACTTCCTCTGGCAGGTGTATGAATTATTCAGTACCAAGTCTGTAGAGCTAGGCCCAAAACTTTTCATCACATCTTGCTGCATGTGTCATCTGTCGTGTGTATTTATCCATTTTTTGCATGGGTGTGTATGCATGACTTCCTTGTGTGTATGCATGACGTGCGTGTGTGTGTGTGTGTGTGTTACACGTGTGTGTCTGTGTGTAAAGGCTCCTAGCAGAACTCGGCTAGGCGATGTGAACATCTATGCTCACATACTCCCTTAAAATACCCTCACTTGAAAAACTTGAAAAATAGGGGCAATATTACTGTTAGTCCCTCTTGAGACACCGTAGCAGCTAGTACACATCCTTAAAATAGTCTGAATTAATCTAAGATAACTCAAGAGGTCTGTAATTATAATTTTGACATTTTTGCAGAGGAGGTCTTAGTCTCACAATTTTACATCTAACCAAGAAGTTTGGAGGAGTATTTCTCAAGTGGAAAGAATTTGCATGAAAACGATTAGTCTGTCGTTGAATGACTACAAACACTTAATTGAAGAATCCCTACTGTTGACCAATCACAGACGAAGGGGCGTAAACTTCAGCTACCAAACTTGGAGAAGCCTCAAGAAAAAAATGGTGTGCTCGAACAGCCGCAAAAAATCCTGCAGAACACCAAAACAAACAAAAATGTCACAAAATGTAGTCAGAATATACACGCAAACTGTTTGGACTGGGAAGCAGACGGTAAGCTTAACCCACCTCGACTCCTCCAGTGGGTGCTGGACAGTGAGCAGACGAGGGTGACGCAGTCTGGTGAGCTGCTGCACACCTCTCTTCAGAGACTCAATGATCTGGTCCTTGTCAAACTTCTGATACTTCTCCACCATCTTCTTATCAAACACAAACACAGCCACCTCCTGGAAGAACAAACAATAAGACAGGAATTACCATCTGCATCAGGACAACCACTGACAGTTTGTCAGTTGGAGATGGTAAAATGAATCCCATCTATCCTTTGAACAAATTGTGGAAAACAAATGTGTAAGTTCTCAGGCTGCCCAAGGACTGGGTTGGGAGACATTGTTCTAGTTAAGTATAGAACAGTCCATGAAGCCCCCAGGCAGCCTCACCTGTTTGGTTGACTTCTTGGTTCCGTTGTAGATCCTCCAGCACATGCCGGGCCCGCCGCTGGCGATGTGGCGGCCCACCTCAAATTCCCGCGTCACCGGGTTGCCCATGACGGCGCTGGTCATGTCAGCCGTCACCTTGGTGACAGTGCTTTTGAGCTTGTTCAGCATGGACTCCATGGTGACTCAGCCTGACCTTTGACCCCTGGGGGGGAAGAGAGACAGAGGTCACAGAGGGTACAACTATATGGTATTCTGAAAAAAAGGCTGAACACACACACACACACACACACACACCCTTTCGTATGGAGAAAAAACCTAGACTATTAGCAACACACATTGGCAGCTTGCCACCGAGAGCAAAATCACAAAATGTTGCACATTAAAGTGTCCTGTGATGGCTGAAGACAGAGCGTGTACCACACACACAGTACTACAGAGTACACACAGTGGGCAAGTGTGATTACACAAACACAAATCCCAACAAATCTCCTAAATCAGTGACTTAGAAGTGAGAGAGACAGATCCGAACAGGAGTCAATATCTCTGTATTATTAGTATGCATTGTCTGCACTCGCGTCTGACAAATCCCGACAAGTGCTGTCCAAACCCCGGCACGACAACAATAGAATCAGAGTGAATTAACACATTCAGACATAATATCCTATTAGCATATCAAGCAGTGGGCCCTACATTTCAAATGGCACTCTATTCCCCATTTAGTGCACTAGAACCTGGACAAAAGTAGTGCACTATATAGGGCATAGGGTGCCGTTTGGGACGCAAACTGGAGATGTGGGTTCGCACGCCAAACTGACTAGTGAGGAAGCCATTGACCCCATGTTTAATTATAAACCTTATTGAGTCACTGTCTGAAGCCTCTATCTGTCCTGTCGGTCTCCTGCAGGCACGGTATAACATCATTGCTCTCCTCAACACCTGGGCTTGGTGCGGATGTTGTTGCCAACAGCCATAATTGAGTCAGTGGACACTGCTGGACGTGGACTGAGCCAAGGGCTTTAATCTTGAGCAGGGAGAAAACCAACCGGCCCGTAAAACCCATTACTTAATCAGCCTCTTCCCCACTGTGTGTATGACTAACTTTCTGTCTCTCATTACTGCCTAATCCATCATGTCCCAAACACTGTGGATCACACACTAGAAAAAAGCAATGATTCACACATCGGTCACCATAACAATGAACTGAAAATTCTGTCCCAAACTAAATGTGTGGACTAGGGCTACGCCACTGCTTATAACTAACTAGAAGTTAAATATAACTACAAGAAATGTAAGACGTATCAAATCAATTATATCCAGCTCAGGGCTCCAGCAAATGCATTTTGTTTTCTAACTTGCTATCTAAGTGGCTAGATGTCAAGATCAAGCTGCTTGGTTACAGAAGAGACATCTTGAATCAAGATTGATGTTGCCTAAAAAGTATCAAAGTCTACATCTGTCTGCTGTGATAAGATTTACACAATATCATTCCTGAATGCAATCGTGTCATTTCAATAAAGTGTATTTCAATTTCCAGAATCTCGCCTTACTGTGCTATTGAGATCTTCACATTGATGACAGATATTGAAATAGAGCTGAATGAATATAATAATTAGACCAAAATACGTCTGCAAGCTTGGAGACCTAGCTACTGTATATCCTAAGCAAAATGCTATGCAATGTTTGAATATGATATATCCAAAGTATCTGTCTCTCTGGATATTGTATAAGTTAGGCTACATTTAACACTCCACTTCAATATGGACCTTGTGATCATAAAATTGTTATCAATTTAGCTACTTGTTACAGTTGGTTGCATTTATTTCCCTCTGGATATGTGAATGTGCCAACCACATCGACTTTACCCGTCACCTCATTGTCTGTGTAACTAACTAAGTAGCCAGATCACGTGAAACGTGTAGGGTGGCTGAAGCTGAACAAACACAAGCAGTTAGTTAACGTTAGCTGGCTTCTATGATAGGCTATCCATACCAGTGAGTCTGCCGATGGCCAGTTCAGCAATTGCGGAAGGAACGCGGTTGTGTGACAGGGTTAGAGCTTGCAACACCATGTAGCTAGCTACGATTATCTTCCAGCTAGTTAACGTATTGGCGAAACCAATATCTGTCCTGTTTGCTTAACCGGTTTTTGTTAATGTGGCTACCCAGTTAGCTAGCCGCATAACCTGACATGGATAGATGGCTAGTTATCTATCGCATAGCAGTAGGCTAGGTAGGAAGCTAGTTAGAGAGACGTCACTTTTGACGTTTGTTGAAATGCCGTGTTGTGTTGCGTTTCTCGGTCTGAATCTGACTATATCATGCTTACCTGTGTCACGAAGGGAATGTCAGTGGTTTTATGATTCCAAGTACTATTTAAATTGAAAAACAGCTGTCAGTGATGGCTGTGGTACACAGCCTCCATCTCTTCCAGTCCAAATGTCTGGTTGACTTCTTTGCTAAGCTAGCTTGCCACTTACTGTAAACGTCACTTCCGGATACTCAGATAAGTGCCCTTTCTGTTAATTTAGGAGCACTTTTCTCATGATTATACCCTTCTATATAGTGTTTGAATATTTCATGCATATCTATATGTCCAATGGTTGCTCATATGAGAACTGGAACTTCCAATGATGTTTAATGAAAGTCTTATTGTACTGTATTTAATACAGTTTTTCAACAAAGTCCATTTCAAAACAATTCAAGCATTAAATATAAAACCTGAAATGGGCAACGTTACAGATCATGTGTACTATTCTGTTGACTAAGATACAGTGCCTTGCGAAAGTATTCGGCCCCCTTGAACTTTGCGACCTTTTGCCACATTTCAGGCTTCAAACATAAAGATATAAAACTGTATTTTTTTGTGAAGAATCAACAAGTGGGACACAATCATGAAGTGGAACGACATTTATTGGATATTTCAAACTTTTTTAACAAATCAAAAACTGAGAAATTGGGCATGCAAAATTATTCAGCCCCCTTAAGTTAATACTTTGTAGCGCCACCTTTTGCTGCGATTACAGCTGTAAGTCACTTGGGGTATGTCTCTATCAGTTTTGCACATCGAGAGACTGAATTTTTTTCCCATTCCTCCTTGCAAAACAGCTCGAGCTCAGTGAGGTTGGATGGAGAGCATTTGTGAACAGCAGTTTTCAGTTCTTTCCACAGATTCTTGATTGGATTCAGGTCTGGACTTTGACTTGGCCATTCTAACACCTGGATATGTTTATTTTGAACCATTCCATTGTAGATTTTGCTTTATGTTTTGGATCATTGTCTTGTTGGGAAGACAAATCTCCGTCCCAGTCTCAGGTCTTTTGCAGACTCCATCAGGTTTTCTTCCAGAATGGTCCTGTATTTGGCTCCATCCATCTTCCCATCAATTTTAACCATCTTCCCTGTCCCTGCTGAAGAAAAGCAGGCCCAAACCATGATGCTGCCACCACCATGTTTGACAGTGGGGATGGTGTGTTCAGGGTGATGAGCTGTGTTGCTTTTACGCCAAACATAACGTTTTGCATTGTTGCCAAAAAGTTCCATTTTGGTTTCATCTGACCAGAGCACCTTCTTCCACATGTTTGGTGTGTCTCCCAGGTGGCTTGTGGCAAACTTTAAACAACACTTTTTATGGATATCTTTAAGAAATGGCTTTCTTCTTGTCACTCTTCCATAAAGGCCAGATTTGTGCAATATACGACTGATTGTTGTCCTATGGACAGAGTCTCCCACCTCAGCTGTAGATCTCTGCAGTTCATCCAGAGTGATCATGGGCCTCTTGGCTGCATCTCTGATCAGTCTTCTCCTTGTATGAGCTGAAAGTTTAGAGGGACGGCCAGGTCTTGGTAGATTTGCAGTGGTCTGATACTCCTTCCATTTCAATATTATCGCTTGCACAGTGCTCCTTGGGATGTTTAAAGCTTGGGAAATCTTTTTGTATCCAAATCCGGCTTTAAACTTCTTCACAACAGTATCTCGGACCTGCCTGGTGTGTTCCTTGTTCTTCATGATGCTCTCTGCGCTTTTAACGGACCTCTGAGACTATCACAGTGCAGGTGCATTTATACGGAGACTTGATTACACACAGGTGGATTGTATTTATCATGATTAGTCATTTAGGTCAACATTGGATCATTCAGAGATCCTCACTGAACTTCTGGAGAGAGTTTGCTGCACTGAAAGTAAAGGGGCTGAATAATTTTGCACGCCCAATTTTTCAGTTTTTGATTTGTTAAAAAAGTTTGAAATATCCAATAAATGTCGTTCCACTTCATGATTGTGTCCCACTTGTTGTTGATTCTTCACAAAGAAATACAGTTTTATATCTTTATGTTTGAAGCCTGAAATGTGGCAAAAGGTCGCAAAGTTCAAGGGGGCCGAATACTTTCGCACGGCACTGTATGTAAAGCTCAAAACTAGGCAGGAACATGCAGTACAGAAAATGCTCTAGAATTTAAAACAGTACCAATGATGCAACAACTTAATTAACAATGTAACTCACAAAAAGTAACTCCGGTGTATTCACTAGGAACCACACAGAGGAAAACAGAAACAAACAGGGACCCATTTGAATTTGTCCAACAGAAACTCATTTTCGTTGCACAACTTTTTCCTAGGGTGTGCAACTAATGAATACACCCCTGGATTGTATGATTTACACTCATTTCAATAAGTTAATTCACTCAACCTTCAAGTTAAGCTAAAAACATGGCACTTATTTGAGACAAAGCATTCATTTGTAAGACCACCAACAAACTACAAAATAAAACACTTTTGGCTGCATTTTAAACATTCCACCTTATGATTAAACTTGCAAACCCATGCAATCAAAGCCTATTACAATCCAATAGAATAGTTAGTGTCAACGATGTGATTAACAGATATGAAACATGTTCTTGACAGCAGTGTGAAACAGTTCCACAAATAACTAAATTAATACAATTTCAAATAATTCAGTTTGTCCCCAACAGGAAATATACAGATGTAAAAGTAGTGCTACATTTACCAGCATTATTCCCTTTACCAGTTATAAGATGCAGTCAACGAAATCCAAAACAATACGTCATTTGTTATTAAGACTGTCAACACAATAATTGTGTTACATTTCATTTAAGGTATAGAAATAAAGTGTAATGCTTACTCATCAAAAGAGATTCCTATTCAAGCTTAATATCCAGCCTAAACTATTTACAGTACCTAAATAAAATCTACCTGAGAAAACTAGCCACTTGATACCAAAACCAGCCCTGAATAAATTCAGTTAGATCCTATGCCTGTTAGTTTTAGATAAATGTTTCACCAACATTACACATTCTCCCCTGTGTAGATTTGAACAAAATCAAAAGGTTTTCCTGACAGGCATCAGCTAAGGAAAGCAGAGAATGCTCTCATTCACCAGAAATAAACCCTTGAGGCACCAGGGTTAGTGCATCTCTCCTTGTTAGAACCAAAAAATTGCTACTATCATACTATGGCCTACAAACTAGTGCAAATGCATTCCCGAAGCCGAAGTCATAAGAAGGCTTGAAAAGGAAAGCCTTGTAAGAGTAACATCACTAAAAGACAACACTAACTAGGCCTACATCAAATCAGAAGAGTCATTTCATCCTATGTAACAAAAAGTCCTGATAATCACCTGGCAAAAACTTACTGTATCCTGTCTTGGGACAAAACTATTGCCAGCACTGTGGAAAATGTTGGCATAACAAAGAACAAATGCGCTTGTTAAGGCGACAAGGATCCCTACTGCCCAATTCCAAAATGAACCCCTCTATGCAGTATGCCCTTGTGTAGACCAGGGGCACGTTCAGCAGGATGGAACGTTCAGATATAAATACGCTATGTAGATCAAACATGCCTCTGACATGTATGATAAGGAATCACATCGGCTCATTTCAATCTGTAATGTTCAAGAACATTTAGCAACTGAACATAGCCCTGGAATGACCTTACCCTCTGATTGGTGGAACACTTATACCTGGAATTGCTTAGAACTAATCCAAACCTTCCAAAACTACAAAAGCATGGCGGGGGTAAGGTTTGATTTTGGATTGGGTCTACCACCACTCATTACATTCCCTTTCCCCCCCTAGAAAGTAGAGGAGAAGACTATGGGATGGTGCTTCTGGAACTCCTTGACCAGCCTCCTCCTCTCCTTGACAGACAGGGCCTTGCTCAGGCTGATGTCCCTGATCAGCTGCTTCAGGCTCTCCAGGGTGGCCGCCCCGCACTGATCCTCATACTGCTGCAGCGACACCTGCTGGCAGAACGTAAACACTGCAACAGAATGAGGAGAAGGGTGTCAATACAGAGGTGTATTTATTAGGGAACACATCACGGAAAACGGAAATTAGCTTCTCATTGGTAGTTCCTGCCCGTTTCAGTTGGTTTTATTTCATTTCGTGCCTAGTGAACACCACACTGATGGTGGTTTATTTCATTACTGAAGAGTAGGGACGACTCACTATTTTATGTAGTACTGTTATGATAATAGCATAACCACAAAGGGCATATACTGTAGATCACCAAGTCCTAAAATTATATATCAAGTGGGCCTGAATGTACTCAAGTTGGATTGAACTCACTCGCAATGTTGTTTGGATCTCTTCCTTGCTGCAGGATTTGCAGTGTTCTCCTCACAGCATCAATCAGCGATGTGGGGGTCTATTTCCATTATGGATAGAGAAGGATTGATAAAAGGTTATTTTATTCACATAAACAAATTATATACATGCTGCACTTAATGTATCAGGCGATGTCAGAAATACACCAAACAAATTGAAACTGCCGTTGGAGTACCTCCTCCCTGCCGTTGGAGTACCTCCTCCCTGCCGTTGGAGTAACTCCTCCCTGCCGTTGGAGTAACTCCTCCCTGCCGTTGGAGTAACTCCTCCCTGCCGTTGGAGTAACTCCTCCCTGCCGTTGGAGTAACTCCTCCCTGCCGTTGGAGTAACTCCTCCCTGCCGTTGGAGTAACTCCTCCCTGCCGTTGGAGTAACTCCTCCCTGCCGTTGGAGTACAGATTACACTCTTGAGAATAGGTTGCAGTATTAAGTCTTCTGATGCCTGACTTTAAAAAGGCAAGGTGTCCAAATCGTGACTTTAAAGCCTCCCTCTGTAGCTACTATTTCCGTTCAACAATGCGGCCCTAAACTTGTTTATTTTGGTATCGGAGAACTGCGGGCGAGGGTCTGTCAGAAGAGTGCCAGGGAAGAGGATCAGAGATTTCATGTGCCTACCTTAAAGAGCTGAGTGTGGTTGTCCATCAGAAACAGCAGCAGCCTCTCGCTCTGGGTACGAGATAGCTCTTTATTCTGCACGATGGCCTTCAGAAATGTCCTGCTGACCAGGGCTCTGTTGTCTGTCTGGACATATTGAGTGGTCCATCACACAGTGGACCACCAGTGTTACCACTTTGGCTGAAGCAAAAACCTACAGATGCCATTGCAGGGTATGATTGGCCCACCACTGATGTATACAGCATTTATCATTGGGCCCTGACCCATTATTTGAGAAACAATGGTTTTGGAGTAAGATTACCTGTTTGTGCAGACGGCATGCATCCGGATGGGCTGCTGTGGCCATGAAGGCCAGGAGCCTCCTCAGCTCGTCTCTCCCAGCAGGCCTCAGCAGATGCAGATGCAGACACAGCTGATAGGCCCTGAAAGCATCATCCACCTTCCCACAGTCTGAGAACACACACACAGGAAGAGGAAAGACAGAGAGTGGGTGGGAGTGTATGTCAAAGAGACATGTACAGACACAGGAGTCAAACATGATGAAAACACTATATCACACAACACCCCATCATAATTCCTCAACCAGCCAGTCTCACCCAGCAGGTCCAGTATGGCCGTGTGGATGTCCAGGTAGCGTCCGGTGAGCAGCGGGGACCTCTCCTGGCCTCCGTAGTGTTTGGCCATGGTGTCAAACAGCAGTTTCGTCTGGCCGGCCAGCCTCTCTGCCCCCTCTGTGGTACTGCCCTGCTGGAGGAGGTGCTCCCCCGCCAACACGATCAGCTGGTCAGGGAAGAGCTCCAGGCAGTCGGCGGCTGACACCAGCCATGCGTCCAGCCTACAGTGTCACAGGGAGAGGAAGCCAACTTCAGGGCCTTCTTTTAATGTCAAAAGAGCTTAAATATAATTTAATGGGAGGTTGTTAATGTTTTGACCAGGGGTTGGAACCAAAATTTAAAAAATGTGTTCCGTTCCAGGTTTCCCGACCAGAAAAAGTTCTGAACCGGTTCATATAGTTCCTTTTCATTCAGTGAAATCAACAGTTTTAACAAATAGCTAATTCATTTACTCAACACATTAGCATTGATAGAGAAGCTTTCTATGGAAGCGTAAGCTAGTTCTTTACATGTTGATTGGTCAGATATTTCAGTCGCATCTCGCGCCTGCACTATTACTGGTAGGGGGAGAAAGAGAGACAAGCGTGGCTTGAAGCACTGAACATCATGACATGAACTGGAATGTGTTTAGGCCATTACTATCATTATAACTTTATACCAAATTATATACTGGATATTAAGAATATTTTTGGAACAAAAATAACATTATTAACCCATTCTAAAAGATTTGAAAATAATGTTTCTGTTTCCCGGAACACGAGATCACTTTCATTCCCAGTTCCGTTTCCGTTCCTCAAATGACTTTTTCAGTGTTCTGTTCCATAAACCGGTTCCAATCCCTGGTTTTGACCAACAAAATAATGCTTAGAATTCCTAGTATCTTTTCCATTAAATCATATGGCGGCTGGTTAGGGACTAACTCGGGAAGGTTGAGGGTCTGGGGCAGCTCACGGCCAGGCAGGTGTTGGAGATGACCAGGTCCTGGTGGTGGCTCTGCAGCAGCTGCAGGGCGGCAGCCTGGGGGTGGGGCTGGGCCCCCCGGGTCGGAGTCGCCAGGATGCAGTCCAGCACGGGTAGCTCCACCGTCTGCAGCAACATCTGCTGCTTCCACACCTCCACCACTGAGGACAGGGGAGAAGGGAGAGAGGGGAGAAAAAGGGAGGACAAGACAATGGGAGGGGGGAAAGAGGGATGGAGGGATACAAAGAATGGAAAAGAGGAAAAAAGAAAGTACATTATCTTTTCTAATATAGTAATTTCCAACATGACCAGGTGGAGACAGCCAGGCTTTGTCATCTCACCTGTCTTTGAAATGAAGATGGTGGTGGGGGCTTTGGTAATGGCCTTAGGGAGGGAGGGCTGCAGGTTGATGGTCTTCAGCAGCCTCTCCACCCTTCGGGTCTGAGGGGCCCAGCGCCAGGAGGTTGGAGATGGTCCTCAGCTCACTCAGTCTGCAGAGAGAGAGCAGTGATGATGTAGTATAGTAAAACCATGTGTGAGAAAGAAAAAGAAAGAATGAGAATGGGTGTGCATGTTTGTGACTCAGACAAACCTAGAGCCTTTCTTCCTCTTCCCCACTAAGTCCTCAGGGGCCATATTCTCTGTGTCCCCATCCTTCCCAGCCTTAATGGCTGAGCCGGGCAGCGAGCCACAGTCCTGGAAACAGTAGAGGCTGCAGCCCGTGTCCTCGAAAGTGGCCTCCTTGTCCTGGAGGAACAGCTTGGTCCCCACCGCCTCAAACACCTTGGCCTCCATGAGCGCCTGGCAGAGCCTGGCGGCCTTGAGGCGTGACACCTCGCTGGCACAGAAGACGTTATGCATCAGGTAGCTGAACACAGCGTCTACAGCATCCGAGCCTGTGAAGCAGTCAGGGTGCACACAGAGGTGGCGCCGCCACGTCGCACCTCCACCTGTATCTGCAGTGTCTGGAGGATGTTGTGCCACAGCTGTGTAGCATGGAAGGGCCCAGAGAATCCTATGTGATGACATATTCAGGTAGTAGACTCAGACATATTTCATCAACAGTATAGCGACTGCATGCAAAATAAATAAATAAAACAACAACACAATAGAGTTCAAATCTGCCAAGACAGCTGTTGGATCCTGTCAGTTCAGATTTTTGAGGGGGGTTGTTGATTTTTGTGGGATGTCGCCACGCCGTGTGTGATGACGTCAACTTCCTGAATCTAGTTAGTTAGCTAACATTACCCTTCACTCCAATATTAAATACAAGCCTCTAGTATGGTTTTTTAACTTCAGTATACTCAGTTGTGTAAAATATAAGGGTTGTGGCCATAAGCCATAAAACATGACATGTAGCTAGCTAAGTTCGAATGTAATGTGTTTATAATGGCTTAGCTAGCAGTTTAACAAACGAGGTTAACTAGCTAACGTTAGGCTAGCCAGATGAGTGCACACAGCTTTGCACGCTGGCTGTGTTTTTGGATATGAAAACAAAAAGTTGAAACCTTGTTACGGTTTATAACCTAAGTATTTTCATGTTAATTTCTCACCTGGTTGAACATTTTCACGAAGGCTCTGTGTTTGACTGTTCAATCGTCTAAACCTCGGAGTTAAATCACCCGCCATCGTGAAAAAGGATGTGACGTAGCTTCTTCTTCGATGAGGTTTAACCGCGGCTGGCATCCAATAAATGTTGCATTTCCTCCACCAACTAGACAAGGTGTTATGGGATTTTTATGAATAATGACTAAATTATGTATACATTTAATGTAGAATTATAACTAATATAATTCTATCCTGTCTGATGAAGAATGTTTGTACATAGGCAAAGAGGAAGTGTGACAACTTGTGACCACAGTGAAACTAACAACAGGAAATATGTCTGGTCCCCAACCAGGGAGGGGAGAAACCATTGGGCTTGCAGTAGATTGTGTAACATGTGGTAGCATATGATAAGCAATATGTATGTGTTGGAATGGAATTGAAAAGCAGCTTTGTCATTGTCAGGGAGGAGGGACATTTATGACGAAATGAGAGGTATATAAACCAATGTACATGAAATGATGGGCAGAGCTCTCAAGAATAAACACTTTTGGCTAATTTAGTGGCTGGTCTCTGTCCATTGTATGCAAATAAGAACCTAATAAATTCTTAGAAACAGACATGAATTGAATTGGTTAATGAACACATAGTTACCAAATTCATCTAACACAAGGGTATACATCCCTTATAGTTTGAGTGGAAAAAGGGGAAAAATACATTTTAAAAAACAAACCCTGCCATCTAACACATTAAAAACCCACCACCCCATTCAAACCTATCTGGTCCTACCTCAGGCCAATGGCCTGGGAGGATGGGACACCACCACTCAAAACACCCTGTAACTGGTCAAATCTTGTACACCTAAATACTCCTCTGCAGCTGCCACCACAACCTCTTTTTTCTGTGACTTAAGCTCCATCTCTGCAGTCCATCGGTCCATTGATGAGCGCTAAAAAGCCAGTCTTACTGAAGCATACAGTATATCACTCAATGACCTATCCCTCTGTGATGGCACAGATCTACTACTCACATAAATCCTCTCAGGATCCCTTCCCCTTGACCCATCTTCCTCAACACTATTCTAACCCTGGTAACCTCAACCCGTCTCTCATCAGACACTTCTGATCCCCAGCCCCATAGGCACCCATACATTCCTTTGTTTCATGAACTTCTGCATACTTCTCACACCTAGGAACCTCACACCTACACACTGCTGCCACATGCCCATAAGCTTGACATCTATAACAACGTAATGGATTCGGCACCAATGCTTGTACTTTTATAACTGACCTTTCCTAACATCAGTTTGTCCGGCAAATACTGAATATCAAAACTCAAAAGAACAGAGAATGACTCTTCTGTTTTACCATTCACACCACCATGTTTGCGTCACACCACCATGTTTGCGTCACACCACCATGTTTGCGTCACACCACCATGTTTGCGTCACACCAAACGACAAGCATCACAAACACTGGGAATCTTTCCTTCAGCTGGTCCGCTTTCACATTTACTGCTACCCAGTAATCACTCCTTTCAAGGGTGCCCTTTTCTTGAGAGCAAAACAAGTCACAGCTCTCGTCCCAATTAGCATGAAGCGCCCGCTCCCTCTGACCGGCAGAAACACAAACAATTATCACAAGACCACTTCCGGTTGCCTTCACCGATTCCACTGCACTCAACTTTGTTTTCACCCTCCCTGAAACCACATATGGATCAGCAAAAAGGCAGGGGTCCACTTTGTCAAAAAATTTCACGCCTACCGTCAGACTAATCTTTATCCTGACCATCGGTGCAAGCTCTGAGAACTTCACTGCACATGCCACCTCCGATAATTCTCCCTGATTCACTTCCATTTCACACCCGTATTGATCAGGCCACATCTCGCCACAACCAACAAATGGTACCAAACGTACATCGAAGGTTGTTAAAGAACGGTGCGCATCATTTTGGGAAAACGTGTCATACAGTATAAACCATCACGCAACGTAGCAACCGTTGAGGCGAACTGAACACACCCCAGGTGATGAGACAACATAAAATGCAGCCATGTCTTTTCACCTGACCCGGTCCCCTCTCTGAAAGGTACTATTAGGGATAAGGCATTTCACTCAGTCACTCACTGATCTCTACACCTGGATGGTATATGTGGACAGTGTGATACAATACTTTATCTTCTCCTGGCATTGTGGATACCAAGGTAAGTTTGATAACTTGGGCACGTAATGGTGCAGCCTTAGCCTGGTCTATTATATTTTTTATATTATAACCTAAATGCTACACAGTGTGATTTGGAAAAAGTGCACTAGTTCATTGCAATGCATAGTTATCCACCATTTTACTTCTTCAGTGTGGTTTATTGGCGGTTGGCATCCAACATTATGGTGCATTACCGACACCTACTGTACTGGCGTGTGGGTCAGAGACCGGGAGAAACTAAATCCTACCTGCCAGTCATGTTGCTCTTAAAAAAATATAAAATATTTGAGTTTGTATATAATGACGTTCTACTCGATATACTCTTTAAAAACTAATTTCCTTTGTCCCCTACTCCCTCATACTAGAGCTCAGCCTCTCTTTCCCTTTGACATTGCCCACTGTGTAGCAATATATGCTCCATGGTCTCTGTTTCCTGGCAATAATCACACTTTCCTGTTGGATGCTTTCCTCTCGCATTTAAGGTATTTTTCAACTGTCTGTGTCCCGCCCTTAATCTTGTAAAAATAGCCTCCTCTCTTTGATCCCTTCCTGCCGGCCTCCCCGACTCCTTTGTACTTTAAATAATTGCCTGCCCTTAGTATCTCTATTCCACTGCTCCTGCCATCTCTGCACCATCACGGTCCATATTAGGCTTTTTGCCTCTGCCTTGCTCATTGGAACTACAACCTCAACATCCCCACTACTAAGTGCTTGTTTAGCCAACTGCCTCGTTGCCCTCCATGCCCACATGGGCTGGGACCCAAGTAAATATTATCTGTATACTAATGTTCCTGCACTACAAATGCTGACCCAGTACGTCTTGTCCTTGGATCTTTTGAACCATCTGTGTAAGTGGCTACAAAATCCTGATACACAGTATCCAGATGCCTCTTAAACATCATGTCTTTCTGTAGTCTGTCGTGGAAATTTCCTCTATTTACCAAATCATGGGAGAAAACCACACACACAAGTCAGAGTTAGTTATAAAAGTCCATCTTTAATTATATAAGCTCTATAGCATTTTGACTTTCAACAGTTCAGTATCTCTAATGAAAAGTTGAGAGACCCCCCACAATGGCAAAATGGGATCCTTTATAGCAAAGATCACACATAGTCAGACGGCATAAACATCAGCTTTGTCTCCTTTCCCAAACCCCAGAACCATAAACCAATCCTCCATATCAACAGGCATATATCAAATTGTAATTTAGATACAACCCACTCTAAATACAAACTCCTGGACAAACTCACGGAGAGGAGAATGAGGCTATAGGTTAAGATAGAAACAACATTAGAGGGAGCATAGAATGATTCCAGACACTGCCACCCTCCTTTTACCCACTAGAAAAAGGTAGGGAGTAAAAGATATGTTTACACATGATGACACTTTGACCTCTCCCCTCTCAGCGGCCCATGCAACTTAGTCTTGACATAGAACAGATAACTGCAACCTCGCCACAGTATTATACAAAAATACCATTCTGATGAGAATTAACTTACACACATTTGATGAATATAAAACATATTACATATGTTACCAACAAATTCTGAATCTTCCACGACAAGTCTCTCCAACACTTCTAGATCAACTACTGGGGTTGGGAGTAGCCATGGTGGATTCACAGGAATAGCTACCGTTGGACTAAACTCCCTTCCATACAGTCCCATCACCTTCGCCTGGGTATTACCCACCCACCCAAAGCTCGTGTTCTGTCTTCGCTCATGTTCCCAGCATGCCTGTAAAATCCCTTTCACAGGATGAGACACCCCATGTCTCTGTAGGTTGATCCAATAATTCAGTGCCAGGTTGCTGTCTCCTAATCTGCAATGGCATATCCCCCATCTCCACCTGTAGTTCACAGGTGGTCCGAAACACCCCACTACATATTCTGAGTCCTTTCCCCTGTACGATATAGCCTTTGCAATGAGGTCCGGCCTGCTGAACCATACGCTACACTGCCATAGTCTATTACAGATCGGATCAATGCAACATGCATGGTCCTCAATGAGGAACGCCCAGCCCCCCACTCCTTCCCCGTGAGACCGGATCAATGCAACATATATGGTCCTCAATGAGGAATGCACAGCCCCCCCACTCCTTCCCCGTCAGACAGCGCATCACATTTAGCACCTTCTTACACTTTCCCACCACTCTCTCAACGTGTTCTGCCCAGGTCAGTCAAAGTATACCCGAAGGATCCTGAAGGACCCACTCTCTCCAAGTTTCTCCCAAAAAACCTCAAGCATACCTCATCTCCCACCTTGCTCCTGGTAAAGAACACTGAGTTCTCTACAGAGAACCTGAATCCCCACATTAATGCCATCGCTCTACCTCATCAATTGCTTCCTGTACCTTCCTGACTATGTATGGCACATTTCTTCCATAAGGCCCCATCATCTGCAAATAACGACCTCCCAATATCTATCCTTACCTGAGAGTAAACATAATTGCTCATGATTGAGAACAACAGAGGACTAATCACGCTCCCCTGTGGTGTACCGTTATCCACCAGGTAGCTGCCGGATCGACTTCCCCACCCTCACCCTCACCAGGAACAGGAAATCTTCTATCCAGTTGTACATTCTTCCTCCTACCCCCATAATACCAAGCTTCACAAAGATGGGCCAACATAGCATGGCACACCTCATCTTTCCCAGGTGAAGTTAACCCAGCCTTATCTACTACCCTTTTCACCTCTGCCATGGTAAATGGTGCATTCAACACATAATTTACATCCTCCCTCCTATCCAGCACTCCAGGATGCTCCTCTCTCGTTCTCTCTCTCCCTCCTCTGACATATTTGCAGAGCTATGCACTTCGACAAATACTTTGGCCATCATCTTTACCTTCTCATCTGTTACTGCCACATCCTTCCCACTCGTCAATACTGGATAATCCCACTCACTCATCCTCTTAATCATCTCCCACGGGTGTCGCCCTTCCAATGGTGTCACAGAACCGATGCCAACATGACCTCTTTACCTGAAGGATAGTTCTCCTCACCAGGGCCTGCTTATACTGAATCAGATGTTGGAAGTTAGGAGTCCTTTTCAGTACTCTAAATGCCCTGTTCCAACTCCTCACCATTGCCCCACACTCCTCCATCAACCATGGGACTGCTTTCCTCCTCCTCCCTGAACTCTTATGTATAGCCTCAGTAGCTGCCCCCACTAACACTTCTCACCCAGTTATTCATACTATCCACTTCTTCTCATATCCACCTGAGCCATCACCTGCTCACTCAGCTCCTGAAATTGAGCCCACCTTGCCCTTCCAAACACCCACCTGCCTACTCCAGCCACTGACACCTCCTCCTCCCTACTGGGAACACTATGGGGCAATGATCACTCCCTACTGTCAACTCCTCCCTTACCTCCCACTCACAGATTCCCACCATCACACTAAATACCAGAGTGAGGTCCAAGGTAGACTCTTTCCCTGTGGCTACATCAATTCTGGCCCCTCGGCCATCACCCCCCACTCCTGGTATCACCCATTTAATCCACTGTTTCCCTGCTTGATGAGTCCAGCTGCTTGACACCACCTTATACTTTCCCCCTCTGTGCCATGTCCTTACAGAACACCAACAAGCTCCCGTCTCTTAACACTTTAGCATGGACAACTTCCCCAATCAATTATTTTATCACATCCGTCAACTCATTGCCCCAACTTCCCCTTCCTCCCTAAACTTCAGAATCACTATATGCGCCTCCTCACCTCCATGCTCCCCTCAAATTATCTTGCCCTTCCTCGGCACGCTCTACCTCTGAACTGCTGCTAGCTTTGGAAGCTATGTTGCTCTCCTCAAACATCCTTTTCTGCCTCCTCTCTGCCTCTCTGCTGCCAATGACTGGAACGAATTGTAAAAATCTCTGAAGCTGGTGTCTTATATTTCCCTCTCTAACTTTAAGCATCAGCTGTCTGAGCAGCTTACCAATCACTGTACCTGTACACAGCCCATCTGTAAATAGCACACCTGACTACCTCATCCTCATATTATTACTTAACCTCTTGCTCCTTTGCACCCCAGTATCTCTACTTGCACATCATCATCTGCACATCTATCACTCCAGTATTAATGCTACATTGTAATTATTTTCACCTCTATGGCCGATTTATTGCCTACCTCCCTACTCTTCTGCATTTGCACACACTGTACAGAGATTTTTCAATTTTTATTTTCTTTTGTCTTATTGACTGTACGTTTATGTGTAACTCTGTTGTTTTTGTCACACTGCTTTGCTTTATCTTGGCCAGGTCACAGTTGTAAATGAGAACTTTTTCTCAACTGCCCTACCTGGTTAAATAAAGGTAAAATCCTCACATCAGGTTTGATTTTCTTTCTCTCACCACCCTGTACAGTAGGTGGAGACAATGCACCTTTTGAGTGTAGTCTGCCAACAAACCTTGAAGAAACAGCAGCAGCAGCAGGTCGGGGTTGACACTTGCTCCATGTAACAGTTTGTTTTTTTGTGTCCTGTTTGTTCAGGCAGTTCTTGCGAGTGGACTCTCTTTAGTCCCCGTAGGAGTAATGATTTTGATATGATAACATGGTTTGGTATTGTCTAAGACCTTGTTGTTCCTTGTATGAGATATTGCTGAACCTATACTTGCCATATTCACAGGATAACACAAGTGGACTTTATTCAAAAAGATGGGAAGGGAATAATGAAAGAATGCAGTGGAACTGGTTTCGAGGTCCAGAGTTTGAAGGTTGTAATGTACGTCATCGTATATGACAACCAGATAGTCCACATCAGGGGTGTCAAACTCATTCCACGGAGGGTCGAGTGTCTGCGGGTTTTTGGTTTATCCTTTCAATTAAGACCTAGACAACCAGGTGAGGGGAATTCCTTACTAAATAGTGACCTTAATAAATCAATGAAGTACCTGGGAGGAGCAAAAACATACAGACACTCGATCTTCTGTGGAATGAGTTTGACACATGGTCAACATGAATGCTGAATTAATCAACAGCACTGAATGTTGGTATGTTTCACTAGTGATGCATTTTGCATTCCTTGTGTATTTTCTTCCCTGGATTCCATGGTGCATTGTCATTTTATAAGATGGCTATTGTTGATATTCTAGAGTGGATTTGATTGGACTCTTTTCTCTTTCAAAGGGTCAAGATATGTCCACTCCGGCTTCCCAGAGTGGTCTACGGCCTGTTCTGATGATGACATTCTTACTGGGCTTATCCTTCATGTACTACAAACCCCAGATCAAGTTCCTCTCATGCCCTATCAACCAGGCATCCCACTTGGGAAAGGCTTGCTGTCCTCCTTGCCCTCAAGTACGTAGGGTAAGGAACCAGATGGTGAATCAAACACACCATGCCCAGACAACCATTCAGGATGACTATCATTTTGATCTGGCCACTTGATCACACCTTTGACAGACTATTGTGCCTACTTTAACATCAAAGGCTGTCACCTAACAGTGGATAAAAACCTTTACAGCAAGGCGCACGGTGTCATATTCCACCGTAGAGACATCCATGGAGACCTGAAGAACATGCCCCAAGAGCAACGTCCATGGTTCCAGAAATGGGTGTGGTGGAATGGAGAATCACCGGCTAACACAAACAGGATCCCTGGTGTTGACCACTTGTTCAATTTGACTGCGAGTTATCGACTGGATTCTGATATCAAGGTTCCATATGGGTCGCTTGTCGAGGTAACCAGTGAGGATAAAATCTTTGAGCTGCCCAAGAAGGACAAATTAGTCTGCTGGGTAGTGAGAAACTGGAACCCAAACTACAAGAGGGTACAGAATTTGTATGACTATTAGCAGGTCGTCGTGTCAACTTTAATATCGAGGAATATTTCATGTTCTCTGGTCATAGGAACAGCGTGAATTTGTGCATAACAGATGAGGCATCATAGGCAGATGAGGTGCGACTCGACTTTCGCCATCAGGCAGAAGACGGTATCCCCTCTCTGGTCAGTCTCACCCTTTTGTACTTTAACTATTTGCACATCTTTACAACACTGTATATAGACATATGAGATTTGAAATGTCTTTATTCTTTTGGAACTTTGTGAGTATAATGTTTACTGTACATTTAGTTTATTTCACTTGTTTATCTACTTCACTTGCAATGTTAACATATTTTATCATGCCAATAAAGCCCTTGAATTGAATTGAATTTAACATTGAGAGCAAGAACCTTGAGAGGCAGTCCCTCTGCTGCTCTCTCCCTTCACTGAGACAATGCCTTGTTCAAAACACCTGGAAACTCCCGACTTCAGTGAGTTCAAGACAACTGGGAACTCGACCCCACTAGGAAAATAATTTTGAATGGTCACCTAACTCAGAATCCTCGGGTATCTTTCTAGAGCTCCGACTTTCCGACCTGAAGATCACTGACGTCATGATTTGACCTAGTTTTTTTCCCCCAGATCCCAGTTGTCTTGAAAGCACCATGCAGGTACCATAAGTCCAGTAAAATAAAAAGCTAATTATTTCAATGCAAGGTCCTAAGTGTCTCACAGTGCTACACCAACTGATCTATATTGTTTTCAAATTCAAACAACCACCCACCGATGCGCCAACAACCAACAAAAAGACGAATAGAAAGACAAAAACAAAGAAAAACAAGGCAACAATGCAGAGCAAAAGACATCCAGGACAATATTCAACACCACAAGGCCAACTGTGTGTGTTTGTATGCATGTGTGGCCCTATTTACATATGTAACAACCTGTGTGTGTGTGTGTGTGTGTGTGTGTGTGTGTGTGTGTGTGTGTGTGTGTGTGTGTGTGTGTGTGTGTGTGTGTGTTTGTGCTGCGATCGAGTGCTTGCGTGGCATCAGCCTCAGCCAGATGTAATAATGTTTGTTTTTTCCCCTTGACTTTCATATTCGACTGATCTATTGGTCTGAGAAATACAATATTGGCAGGCCAGACATATAGCCAATATGCTGTGATAATGCATTAGGCCTACTGCCCAAACATCATTCCTACAGAACTGTTTTTATTAAGTTAATGTTACAAGTCATGTTAAAAAAACATCTGAGTGGTAAATCTGCTTGCTTTTTGACTGCGAAAGTGATCTTGACTCAGAAAAGGTTGGTGACCACTGATTTGGGGTTTCTAACCAATTGACAGTTTTCCATGCCAATATTCAAAAATCTGCATAAATACAATATAGGCATTTTCCCATCAGAGTTGTTTCCATCAAATTGACATGTTGCAGATAAAAGTCTGCGTGTAAATACTTAGCGCACATACAAATAACTTTAGCTGTTAAATTCCCATATACTGAATAAAAAATACAAGTTAAGGGATTTTTTTATCAATAATGACTAATTATGTATACATTTCAATCAGGACTAATCAGAATACTATTATGTTACTGTATAGATGTATGAATTTTCTTTTAATCCTAGTACTGAATATAATGTGTGTAAATATAATCAAGAATTAGAACAATGATGTCTGTTCCTTGGTAGAAATGAATGAACTTATCGTCAGACTGGCTAGAATGCTTATCTACACAGGAAAACCTTGACTCGGTCCTAAATTATCTAAAGTAGTGGGAGAACTATACTGCCATTGTTCCGGGTGGAGAAGAGACGGGACAGTTCGAAAACTAATGATGTCATTTTCAGTTTATAACCTGTTGTAAATTGTTTCATGTTCAGTACTCTCGAGAATATACACTACAGATTGGTTTTGAGACTGGTATTAAACATTGGGTATTAAAACATGTAGGAATTTAATTCACGTAACAGGTTTCCATTTCTATTTTCAACTCTAGGCCAACTGATGGTTTTGTCACAAAAATGGTCTGTAGGTTTAACAATAGTGTCCACTCTGATATTTTCAGGTGCACTCTAGTCAAACGTTTGTAGACAGTCTACTACATGATGAGATTATTATGGACCAACATTTGAGAATGATTTTATTTGTCAAATGGCAGCCAAGCTTCGATCATCATGTCACCAAAATAAGACCCTCAATATTTATTGAAAGGAGCATCTGGGGCGGCAGGTAGCCTAGTGGTTAGAGCGTTGTGCTTGTAATCCAAAAAGTTGCCAGATTGAATTCCTGAGCTGACAAGGTAAAAATCTGTTGTTCTGCCCCTGAATAAGGCAGTTAACCCACTGTTCCTAGGCTGTCATTGAAAATAAGAATTTGTTCTTTACTGTCTTGCCGAGTTAAATAAAGGTCAAATAAAATAATAAATACATGACAGAGAAAAGAGGGGGGAACGTGTAATATGACTCATTACCAAAACGTATTAAATGTTACCCACATTAACATAATGTAATGTAAAATGTTAGCCACATTATCATGTAATGTAAAATGTTACCCACATTAACGTCATGTAATGTAAAATACGACCCATCACGTAACATCACGTAATGTACAAGTGCTGTTCCTGAACATCATACTGTTTTTGTATTTTTTTAGAGAATTGAAATTGATGTGAGAATGCAATGAATTTGTAATGTTGTTTAAAGATTTGTGGATATTTGTATTAATGTTGACCACCTCACAGCAGCCACACCACTTCCACCTGCTTGAACAGTTCAGAATATGCACTCCACTGCCCATATCGGAGAATGAAATATTGAATACAGGTCCACGAATCATTTTGCTTTCAGTGATGAGACATGATTCACCTGACCACATCTACATAGTTCCTGTAGCAGCATTGCTAGACTAGTCAAGCCCACAAACTTACATGGTTCCTACTAGACTAAACCAGAAGCAGAATGTTACCAAAAAGTGGGGGAGACATGTGTTGACCTACTGCTTATCGACCTACTGTCCAACACGCATTCCCTCAACACTCACTCATTGTCATGTCATTTGAAGAACTCGAGTTTTTTTAAGGAAGAGAAAATTACTAATTTCATTGTGGTGACAAATCCATATTGAATATCATTTGTCTATCAAACGTAGTAAATTACAGTAGAGGTGGTGGTGTTATGTTCAGTTTCAGTGTTGGTTTTATAACAGAGAATAAGAGACTAACCCACTGAGCACAGACGTCAATTCAACATCTATTCCACATTGAACCAACATCATTGAAATGACGTAGAAACAATGTTGATTTAACCAGTGTGCTCAGTGGGAATGCTCTTTTGTTACACAATCTCAAAATATATATATTTAGTTATTTAAAATACTTAATTCTTATCATGTATTGTTTTGTATTTTTGATCTTCTAAAATCAGGTTCTTAGTGGGTATAACCATGGATGAGTCAGACTAATTGAAACAGGTAAGGTCACTTGGGAATAAAAAGAATAAAATACTTTTCTTATTCTAGTTACATCAGGTTAAGATCTCATCAAACCAGTTTTAAGCATAGGAGTATGACTGCGTGTCCAGCTTTTGGCAGGTTCACAATCCAATGTAAAATTAGCATAGGTTGTTCTTCAAATGGAAAGTGAACTAGAAAGTTACTTCGATATGTCCATACAACTGGCATAGAAATGATATACAACTCAAAACAATGAACTTGGAATACAACAGGGTAATAATTTACAGTACGACAAATAGTAGAATTCACACACTACATGAAAGATACTGTACAAGACCAAAGAAGTTAAAGTTGTATGGATGCTGGCACAAAACTGTTGAGGGCTCTATTTGTCAGGTAAAATGACCTGTTGATGGTGTTGATGCAAATACTACGTACTGTAGGCTACTCATTGTCGAGGGGGTGTGGACCAACCATTTCATTGCTCCTTCTTATATTATATACAGTGTCTCTGACAGCTTTCAACAATAATAAAAAATGATTAGAATTCATTAGAGAGAATAAACTATGCTCCAAGTTCACATTCTGAATGTGGAGTTAGGTCTAAATAACTATGATAAAAGTAGACTCATACTTTGATAAACTTCCTGCCTGCATCAGACAACCAGGTGAAGAGGAAACTCTATACTCTATATATATCAGCCACACCTTTTTACCTAACCTGCCTGTCTTCAAGAGTAGCTCGGCACAAGGCGTTTTGCTGCGTCACTCAGTCACTCACTGATCTCTACACCTGGATGGTATACGTGGACAGTGTGATACTTCATCTTCTCCTGGCATTGTGGATACCAAGGTAAGTTTGATAACTTGGCTCGAAGGAGGAACTATTCATTATTTTAGAAGTAATGACAATGTTTTGACTGGTTATGTATAACTGTTACTCTAAATAAGAGCATTGTGGGTAATCAAAAATCCTACGGAATCTTGTACTTCACATTGATAAACTATTTGTTATGCTAATTTGTTTTTTTATTTTAGTATCTGTTGATTAAAGACGACTTTGCCATATTATGATATAGTATAATAAGTGACCAGAGATCTTTTTGTGACAAGGCTAAGGAAAAGGAAGTTAATGAGGCATGGGTTCTAGTTAATGATTGGTATGATTTTAGACTTTGATATGAGTTTTATGTGAAAACATGGTTGTACAGGTTGGTCTTGTCCAAGGGATTGTTAGTCATTGTTTGAGACGTATCACTCAAAGTGCACTTGGCGTATTCACAGGGTAGCACAAGTGTACTTTGTTTGGGGTGATGTCATAAAATATATATTTTTTTAAAACTGGAAAATACTCTTCTGGAACATTCCAGACAGATCACACACAGTAGCTCCCAACAAAGCACTCAAGAGCTAATCTAGAAATGTACAAAAGTACATTAATTTAGCCTTATTCTAAAAATGGATAAAAATAAAAAAAATCCTCAGCAATCTACACACAATACCCGATGCCATCTCATAATACTCCCATGCCTCAGCTGGTTTGACTTGTTCCTGCGACTCAGCTAGCTCTGCAAGTTTCTGTGGCTCAGCAGAAGCGATCGTCCCGCTCCTGGTCCTCAGGATCATCCCTCTGGTCGGTGTCCTGCGGCAAGAGCTGCGCGTCAGGGAGGGGGCCACGTCTCCTCCTGCTGCTCTTCTCTGGCGCTCGTTGTCGCCAGTTTACACATTATTACGCACACCTGTCACCATCATTTCCCGCACCTGCGCCTCATGAGACTCGCCTGGACTCCATCACCTTCCTAATTAACTCCACTATATCGGTCACTTCCTTTGGTTCTTTCCTCAGGTGTTATTGAATCTGTTTCGTGTCTGTGCGCTTTTCGTGGTTTTTGTTTTGTACTATTTACTATTACAGTGCCTTGCGAAAGTATTCGGCCCCCTTGAACTTTGCGACCTTTTGCCACATTTCAGGCTTCAAACATAAAGATATAAAACTGTATTTTTTTGTGAAGAATCAACAACAAGTGGGACACAATCATGAAGTGGAACGACATTTATTGGATATTTCAAAAACTGAAAAATTGGGCGTGCAAAATTATTCAGCCCCTTTACTTTCAGTGCAGCAAACTCTCTCCAGAAGTTCAGTGAGGATCTCTGAATGATCCAATGTTGACCTAAATGACTAATGATGATAAATAAAATCCACCTGTGTGTAATCAAGTCTCTGTATAAATGCACCTGCACTGTGATAGTCTCAGAGGTCCGTTAAAAGCGCAGAGAGCATCATGAAGAACAAGGAACACACCAGGCAGGTCCGAGATACTGTTGTGAAGAAGTTTAAAGCCGGATTTGGATACATAAAGATTTCCCAAGCTTTAAACATCCCAAGGAGCACTGTGCAAGCGATAATATTGAAATGGAAGGAGTATCAGACCACTGCAAATTTACCAAGACCTGGCCGTCCCTCTAAACTTTCAGCTCATACAAGGAGAAGACTGATCAGAGATGCAGCCAAGAGGCCCATGATCACTCTGGATGAACTGCAGAGATCTACAGCTGAGGTGGGAGACTCTGTCCATAGGACAACAATCAGTCGTATATTGCACAAATCTGGCCTTTATGGAAGAGTGGCAAGAAGAAAGCCATTTCTTAAAGATATCCATAAAAAGTGTCGTTTAAGGTTTGCCACAAGCCACCAAACATGTGGAAGAAGGTGCTCTGGTAAGATGAAACCAAAATATAACTTTTTGGCAACAATGCAAAACGTTATGTTTGGCGTAAAAGCAACACAGCTCATCACCCTGAACACAACATCCCCACTGTCAAACATGGTGGTGGCAGCATCATGGTTTGGGCCTGCTTTTCTTCAGCAGGGACAGGGAAGATGGTTAAAATTGATGGGAAGATGGATGGAGCCAAATACAGGACCATTCTGGAAGAAAACCTGATGGAGTCTGCAAAAGACCTGAGACTGGGACGGAGATTTGTCTTCCAACAAGACAATGATCCAAAACATAAGGCAAAATCTACAATGGAATGGTTCAAAAATATCCAGGTGTTAGAATGGCCAAGTCAAAGTCCAGACCTGAATCCAATCGAGAATCTGTGGAAAGAACTGAAAACTGCTGTTCACAAATGCTCTCCATCCAACCTCACTGAGGTCGAGCTGTTTTGCAAGGAGGAATGGGAAAAAATTATCTCGATGTGCAAAACTGATAGAGACATACCCCAAGCGACTTACAGCTGTAATCGCAGCAAAAGGTGGCGCTACAAAGTATTAACTTAAGGGGGCTGAATAATTATGCACACCCAATTTTTCAGTTTTTGATTTGTTAAAAAAGTTTGAAATATCCAATAAATGTCGTTCCACTTCATGATTGTGTCCCACTTGTTGTTGATTCTTCACAAAAAAATACAGTTTTATATCTTTATGTTTGAAGCCTGAAATGTGGCAAAAGGTCGCAAAGTTCAAGGGGGCCGAATACTTTCGCAAGGCACTGTACCTTTGCACTCCCTGCACTTGGTTCCTGACTCCCAGCGTACACATTACACTACAACTTCATTGGAGTTCACCTGTGGTAAATTAAATTGATTGGACATGATTTGGAAAGGCACACATCGGTCTATATAATGTCCCACAGTTGGCAGTGCATGTCAGAGCAGAAACCAAGCCATGAGGTTGAAGGAATTGTCCGTAGAACTCCGACACAGGATTGTGTCGAGGCACAGATCTGGGGAAGGGAACCAAAACATTTCTGCAGCATTGAAGGTCCCCAAAAACACAGTGGCCTCCATTATTCTTAAATTGAAAATATTTGGAAACACCAAGACTTTTCCTAGAGCTGGCCGCCCGGCCAAACTGAACAATCAAGGGAGGTGACCAATAACCTGATGGTCACTCTGACAGAGCTCTAGAATTCCTCTGTGGAGATGGGAGAACCTTCCTGAAGGACAACCATCTCTGCAGCAATCTACCAATCAGGCCTTTACAGTAGAGTGGCCAGATGGAAGCTCCTCCTCAGTAAAATGCACATGACAGCCCGCTTGGAGTTTGCCAAAAGGTACCTAAAGACTCTCAGACCATGAGAAACAAGATTCTCTGGTCTGATGAAAACAAGATTGAACTCTTTGGCCTGAATGCCAAGCGTCATGTCTGGAGGAAACCTGGCACCATCCCTACGGTGAAGCATGGCGGTGGCAACATCATGCTGTGGGGATGTTTTCTCAGCGGCAGGGACTGGGAGACTAGTCGGGATCGAGGGAAAGATTAATAGTGCAAAGTATAGAGAGATCCTTGAAGAAAACCTGCTCTAGAGCGCTCAGGAACCCGATCTAACATCTCTGGAGAGACCTGAAAATAGCTGTGCAGCAATGTTCCCCATCCAACCTGACAGAGCTTGAAAGGATCTTCAGAGAAGAATGGGAGAAACTCCCCAGATACAGGTGTGCCAAGCTTGTAGCGTCATACGCCAGAAGACTCAATGTTGTAATCGCTGCCAAAGGTGCTTCAAAAAAGTACTGATGTGAAGGGTACTTATGTAAATGTGATTTTTCAGTTGTTTTTTAAAATAAATTAGCAACAATTTCTAAAAAGCTGTTTTTGGTTTGTCGTTATGGGATATTGTGTGTAGATTGATAAATGTTTTAATCAATTTTAGAATAAGGCCGTAATGTAACAAAATGTGGGAAAGGTCAAGGGGTCTGAATAATTTCCAAAGACACTGTATATGGAGACTGTTTTGTTCCAAGAAAAAAGGGTTCAATACATGTAAACGAATCCAATCTTTCTTATATCGCTCAGATACTTCAGAACACTTTTGTTTTTTGGGGGGAGTCTCTCTTCCACATAGTGAATCTGTTATTCAACGCGAATTTATCAACAGCACTGAACGACGCCTTAGTTTCACTAGTGATGCATTTTAGATTCTTTGTTCCCTGGTGTATTGTCATATAAATAGTTAATGTGCTTGCTGAAATTAATTAATATGTCACCGGCTCTAGCGCTTAAACGCTAGAAAATCCTGGGATCCTTGGACCCCCCTTCGGCCATCCTTTGAAAGCCAACATTGTAACAGTCTAATGAATACATTTACTATATCCTATCATTTTATTGAGTTTATGGAGGTCTTAGGTAACATTAGAATATGAAAGAAAATGTATATGAAAGAACACCATAGCATGTTAATTTGTTTGTAGCTGCAGGCTATATGAACAAATGAAAAAACACTAAAACCCCACAATTCAAGTGTTAATTGATTTCAAATAAACACTGTCACAAAGCTAATTAATATGTTAAAGACAGGTCTTAAGGAACATCATGAATTTAAGGGAAAGCATTTCAAAAGAACAGAATGGCATATTTTCTATTTAAATATATTTCTGTTCTTTGAGTGTTGAGTTCACGTGGAGAGGCATGGATGGGAACACTGTTATACAGAGTTGTTGAGTTAAATGCAGAAGACGCATTTTGGTTGAGTCATTCCGTTCTAGGTATCCCTCTTTCCCTTTAATTTTGCTAAAAAGTTATATCTTCAAATATATAGTATCTCAAAAGGTCATTTTTATGAGTTGTGTGGCAAGGATAAGTGATTTGGAACTGCATAATCTGCTCTTTCTGATACTATATAGACATCAAAACATCTTACCTGCTTGTGATTTGTAGGAGAATTTGAAAAAAGTAACTTTTTGGCCCATCTTTTACCTGCCTCTGTGTCAATTCCAAGCTGCAGCTGTTCATTGGATTTGTCATATACAATTTAACAATTGATAATATTCTCACTCATCAGACGATTGTCAATTTAATCTTGTCTTTATTATATATGTGGGAAACTAGTTTTGATATACATAGTTTAGTGTGAGGACAGACGCTGGGAGACGAGAAGCAAGTACAGGGAGTGAAGATATAATGGATAAACGGACATGAAAAAAAAACTGTCTGGACGGGGAACAAAACAACATTAATGCAGACATGGTGAAGAAAAGGAGGAAGTGACAGATATAGGGGAGGCAATCAATAAGGTAATAGAGTCCAGGTGAGTCCCATGAAGTGCGTAATGATGGTAACAGGTGTACGTAATGATGGGCACCTGACACCCTCAAGCTCAGAGAGGGGGAGTGGGGGCCATCATCAGCTGCACAGGCTGACTGCCAAGGAATGACCTGCAGTGATTGAGGGGCAGGGGAAAAATGACATCCTCTTAAAACTGATTTAATTTATAACACAAATGATTTTTGTCACATTAAGATTCTGACAACGACAGTGTGTTAAAAAGATTCATTTAGGAAAAGTTAAGGACGGGGGGACATTAAAAAGGCTTCTGTTTTTGAGTCAACATGACGCTATTGGCTCTCCTAGTGTTAAACCGCTTGAGCTATCAACACTAACTCATCTTTGGAATACGCAGACTCCCTGTCAGCAGGTTACTTGAAGATATTTTTGATACTATTTATACTTTTTGTACTACAGCCATATTTGCATAAAACGCAATGCATTAAAATGGCCATAAACTTCAATAGATGCTACATCAGGCTATCCTAACTTCAAACTGTCAATAACCTTTACAATTTTAGCCTTAACAATCTGAATTAGCATACATTTGCATAAAACTTTCTTGATTTAATGCCAACTATCTATAACAACACAATGGAAGACATTTCAAATGTGACTTTTAAAAAACTTTATAGACACACCAACCCATGCTCAGACTACATAATACATTCAAGCAATCTTTCTATCTACTTTTTCAGCTATAACCAATCACTACCATTATTATAATGTATTTCACATCCATAAATACTTCTAGTTGTTGTTGATATTCTTGAGTGGTTTTAATTGGTCTCTTTTCTCTTTCAAAGGGTCAAGCAATGTCCACTCCGGTTTCTCAGGGGGTTCTACGGCCTGTTCTGATTGGCTGTTTTTTTATGGCATGCTTCGTGGGAATATTCTTAATTTACTACAAACCCCAGATCAAGTTCCTTTCATGCCCTACTGACCAGGCATCCCACGAGGGGAAGGCTGGTTGTTCTCCTTGCCCTCAAGTAAGTATTGCAGGGAACCACACAGGGCAAAAAACACACCATGCACAGACAGCCATTCAGGCCGATGATGACGGAGACACAAACACTATCATTTTGATCTGGATGTGGCCATTTGGTCATGCCTTTGACATAGACTCTTGTGTCTACTTTAACATCAAAGGCTGTCACCTAACAGTGGATAAAAACCTTTACAGCAAGGCGCACGGTGTCATATTCCACCATAGAGACATCCATGGAGACCTGAAGAACATGCCCCAAGAGCAACGTCCATGGTTCCAGAAATGGGTGTGGTGGAATGGAGAATCACCGGCTAACACAAACAGGATCCCTGGTGTTGACCACTTGTTCAATTTGACTGCGAGTTATCGACTGGATTCTGATATCAAGGTTCCATATGGGTCGCTTGTCGAGGTAACCAGTGAGGATAAAATCTTTGAGCTGCCCAAGAAGGACAAATTAGTCTGCTGGGTAGTGAGCAACTGGAACCCAAACTACAAGAGGGTACAGGTGTTCAACGAGCTCAGTAGGCATGTCAAAATAGAGGCCTATGGGAGACATTTTAGTAGATACCTAGAAAACGAAGACTACTCAAAGACGCTGTCCAGCTGTAAATTCTACCTGGCATTTGAAAACTCCATCTACAAAGACTATGCTACAGAGAAGCTGTTCAACGCTATGAAGTTGGGAGCAGTCCCCGTTGTTCTAGGTCCATCCAGGGACAACTACGAGCAATTTATCCCAAGGGACTCTTTTATCCATGTGGATGATTTCTCCTCTACAGAGGAGCTGGCAAAGAAGCTTCTCTTTCTCGACCAGAACGAGGAAGAATACATGAGTTACTTCACCTGGCGAAAGAACTTTAAAGTCCAGGGATGGTGGTTTGGACTTGAGCACGCCTGTCGCTCATGTGATTACATTAGAAGAAATAAAGGATACAAAACTTTTCAGAATCTAAATAAATGGTTTTGGGGCTAAGTGACACATTTGTAGTGAGACATTTCCATGTAAAAGGACCCATAAACTCCAACCTGTGAAGTTCAATCAATACAATGTTTTATAATGCCCTTTTTACATTTGCAGTTGTCACAACATGCTTCTACAGAAACTGAGCCTAAAACCCCAAAGAGCAAGCAATATAGAAGCACGCTGGCTAGGAAAAACTCCCTAGAAAGGCTGGAACCTAGGAAGAAACCTAGAGAGGAACCTGGCTTTGCTTGTTGTGGGAGGAGATTAAACGAATACATGGGCATTAAGGCCAGATCGTTCTTCTATATTTTCATACATATATAGGCGACCAGTAGGGTCAAATTCTAATTATAGTGGTTATAGATGTCCAGGACAATGTAGCGTGAATGGGTCAGGGTTCCATAGCCGCAGACAGAACAGCAGAAAGTGGATGAGCAGCTCGACAAGGTAGTCCGTTCGGTGCACAGGTCTGGGTTGCATAGCTGCAGGCAAATAGCAGAAGCTGGATCAGCAGCACAACCAGGTCTTTCTGGTTCTCAAGTACCTCCAGCAGTACACATTTTCATTGGAGCACTGGACAAACACACCTCATTCAACTCATTGAGGGCTTGATGATTAGTTGACAAGTTGAATCAGGTGTGCTTGTGCAGGGCTACAATAAAAAGGTGTACTGTTGGGGGTACTGTTGGGGGTACTGGAGGACCAGGGTCAGGAAACACTGACTTAAAACACAAAACCAAATCTATATCCATTGGAGTTGCTTACCAATGGATATAGATTGCCAAGAAAACATTGAATGTTCCTGAGTGACCGAGCTACATTTTTTACTTAAATCTACTTGAAAATCTATGGCAAGCCCTGGAAATGGTTGTCTAGAAATAATCAACAACCAATTTGACAGAGCTCGAAGAATGTTTAAAAGAATACATAGCTAATGTTGCACAATCCAGGTGTGGAAAGCTCTTAAGCCTTGTTCACAATGCAGGCCTTAATGCTCTAATCTGTTTTGGAATACTGACTGTCCAAACAGCAAGTTACAAGTGACCAATTCAGATCTATGTGTGTTCAGACAGCAGTCATTTGCTGATAAGGCTATGCTAGTTGTCATAGTAATGACAGGTGTGTGTGTGTGAGAGCAGTAGTGTAGGCTGATTGGTAGTAGTGCTTCCTTTCACTCTATTAGCAAGCTAAAGTGACAACAATGCCTGCCATGGACGTTTCCCAGTTGATTTGAATGTTTAAAATCAGAGTGGAAGAACACTTTTAAAGCCTCAAAGGATAAGATGATCCAACTTGTCAAACTGTCAACTGAGTAGCTAGCAAGCAACAAGATATGCCAAATAACAGTCTAAAAAGCACTTGAGGGTATGTAAATCACAAGTTACATGGCCAGAAATCCGATTTTTATCTTTTATTAAAAAATATATATATTTCACTTTTATTTAAACAGGTAAGCTAGTTGAGAACAAGTTCTCATTTACAACTGCGACCTGGCCAAGATAAAGCAAAGCAGTGCGACACAAACAACAACACACAGTTACACATGGAATAAACAAGCATACAGTCAACACAATAGGAAAAAAGAAACTATATACAGTGTGTGCAAATGACGTGAGGTAGGCAATAAATAGGCCATAGTAGCGAAGTAATTACAATTTAGCAGATTAACACTGGAGTGATAAATGAGCAGATGATGATGTGCAAGTAGAGGTACTGGTGTGCAAAAGAGCAGAAAGTAAATAAAAGCAATATGGTGATGAGATAGGTATATTGGGTGGGCTATTTACAGATGGACTATGTACAGCTGCAGCGATCGGTTAGCTGCTCAGATATCTGACTTCAAACCACCTTAGAAGGCTGTTCAGACTGCGGGAAAAATAACAGATTCAAATCGGAAATGCAAATAAATAGGATTTGGGACACTTCATACCGCCAATGTGAACATTGCTTTAGAGACCTACCCAGAAAGTCACACAGCTGTATATCGCTGCCAAAGGTGCTTCTACAAAGTATTGACTCAGGGATGTGAATAATTATGTAAATGAGATATTTCTGTATTTAATTTTCAATTCAAAAATAATATATTTCTCATTATATTATATTTTCTGTAGTTTGAGGGAAAAAATATAGTTAATCCATTTTGAACTTAAGCTGTAACACTATATATATATATATATAAGTCAAGGGGTATGAATACTTTCTGAAGACACTGGGCCCTTTCTAAAGTTACCCCTGGACAGGGCAAACCACACCCACTTTTCCAAAACACAACCCCCACACCAACATAGGGATAACAACAGACCACTAACTTACTACCCTGAGACAAGGCCAAGTATAGCCCACAAAGAGTACAGGAAGGATGGGAGAGCTCAAGCAAGCCAGTGACTCAGTCCCCGCAATAGGGTCAGAGGAAGAGAATCCCAGTGGAGAGAGGGGAGCCGGCCAGGCAGAGACAGCAAGGGTGGTTCATCACTCCAGTGCCTTGATGTTCAACCTTCACACCTCCAAACCTGACTGTTGAATGTTCTGTTTTTGCACACTGTTTGCATAGTTGTTTCATTGTTTGGACAGAATATACCGTGATTACAAATGTGAAATATAATGTAAATGTCTATCACACTAATGTCTTGTCATGACAGAAAAGGTAACAAGTTATAGTTACTCACATTTAAATCATTATTTGCCCAGATATCTGCTGATTCCAGTAATTATGTTATTGTTTCAGGGTAATAAACTGACAAAACAGGGTTTGAGAATGATGGATGGAAAAGAGGAACTCTGTAACCATAGTGTTCTTGTATTGTTAACCCTCTTGCACAAAAAAATGTGGTATTACCATGAAACAATGCTGAAGGTGTTTCTGAGCAAATAGTGTTTGGAAAAATATAACTTGTTAGCAAATAATGTAATGTAATGTCAAATCAAATTGTATTTGTCACATGCGCCGAATACAACAGGTGTAGACCTTACAGTGAAATGCTTAATTTACAAGCCCTTAACCAACAATGCAGTTAAGAAAAATAAGTGTTAAGAAAGTATTTACTAACATAAAATGAAGTAAAAAATGGAAACATTAAAAAATTCTTATAAAAAGATAAGAAAATAGAAAAATAATAAATAATTAAAGAGCAACAATAAAATAACAGAAAATAGCCTATATACAGGGGGTCCCGGTACAGAGTCAATGTGCGGGAGCACAGGTTAGTTGAGGTAATTGAGGTAATATGTACATGTAGGTAGAGGTAGTGACTATACATAGATAATAAACAGAGAGTAGCAGCAGCAGTGTAAAAATGGGGTGGGGGGGTGGGGTCAAATAGTACAGGTAGCCATTTAATTAGCTGTTCAGGAGTCTTATGGCTTGGGGGTAGAAGCTCTTAAGAGGCCTTTTGGACCTAGACTTAGCTCTTGCCGTGCGGGAGCAGGGAGAACAGTCTATGCCTGGGATGGCTGGAGTCTTTGGCAATTTTTAGGGCCTTTCTCTGACACGCCTGGTATAGAGGTCCTGGATGGCAGGAAGCTTGGCCCCAGTCATGTACTGGGCCATACGCACTACCCTCTGTAGTGTTTTATGGTCGGAGGTCAATCAGTTGCCTTACCAGGAGGTGATACAACCGTTCAGGATGCTCTCGATGTTGCAGCTGATCTGAAGACCCATGCCAAATCTTTTCAGTCTCTTGAGGGGGAAAACACATTGTTGTGCCCTCTTCATGACTGTCTTGGTGTGTTTGGACAATGATAGTTTGTTGGTGATGTGGACACCAATGTGGACACCAAGCTCTCAACATGCTCATGTAATGTAAAATGTTGCCACACCCTGACCATAGTTTGCTTTGTATGTTTGTATGTTATAATTGGTCAGGGTGTGATCTGAGTGGGCATTCTATGTTGGATGTCTTGTTTGTCTGTTTCTGTGTTTGGGCCTGATATGGTTCTCAATCAGAGGCAGGTGTTAGTCATTGTCTCTGATTGGGAGCCATATTTAGGTAGCCTGTTTTGTGTTGGGTTTTGTGGGTGATTGTCTCCTGTGTCAGTGTTTGTACCACACAGGACTGGTTTCGGGTTTTCACATTTATTGTTTTGTAGTTTGTTCATGTATAGTTTTTCTTATTAAAAAACCATGAACTTCAACCACGCTGCGTATTGGTCCGCCTCTCCTTCGACGGAAGAACCCCGTAACAAATGTGTCCACATACATAATGTAATGTTAAATGTGTCCACATACATACATAATGTAATGTTAAAGGTGTCCACATACATAATGTAATGTTAAATGTGTCCACAAACATCATGTAATGTAAAATGATGTCCACATACATAATGTAATGTTAAATGTGTCCACATACATCATGTAATGTAAAATGATGTCCACATACATAATGTAATTTAAAATGTGTCCACATACATCATGTAATGTAAAATGCTGTCCACATACATAATGTAAAATGCTGTCCACATACATAATTTAATTTAAAATGCGTCCACATACGTAATGTAAAATGCTGACTATTAACATGATGACACTGTTCTCTATTGTTGGAATTGGAATGGAGGTGAGAAAATGCCTGCATAAAATAGGGTAAATACAATAAAACATTTTTTTAAAGTATTTAGTGGATTTGAAAATCAAGTTTACAAAATGAATGTTGACAGCCTCACAAGAGCCACATCAGATCAGTTCAGAATATGCCCTCATTCACCAATGCCCATATAGGAGATTGGGCCATTGTCGTTTTTCTGCTGGTCACACAGAGCAATCCTTTTGCATGTATGTTTTTGCATTGTTTACCTACCAGCACAAAACAAAATAAACCATACAACCTTACTGCACAGCATAGACGAGTGGCACAGCGGTCTAAGGCACTGCATCTCAGTGCAAGAGTTACTTCAAACTACAGTTCCTGGTTTGAATCCAGGCTGCATCACATCCGGCCGTGATTGGGAGTCCCATAGGGTGGTGCACAATTGGCCCAGTTTTGTCCAGGTTCGGCCGCCATTATAAATAATAATTTGTTCTTAACTGACTTGCCTAGTTAAATAAAGGTCAAATGTAAAAAATAAATAAACTGGTTGTGTCCTTACTGTGCCTTTGAGTATCCTTGATAAGGGGAGGTGACAAATAAAGTTGTGAGAGGAATTTTCCCCACGGTTATTGCTCTCTCGATTCCCTGGGACGTCCCTAACCCCTCCCCCATTGAAGTTGTAATGTAAAATGCTTAGGGGTTAGTTGTATAAATCTTTGGATAGGGTTTTAGGAGTAGGGACGCCCCAAGGATCCCTGATAACACGTTCGAGATGTCATGTACTGGATACGAAATATAAAAAAACAATGTATGTGGCATCATGTATTGTTGAATGTTTTGTAAAAATGTATTTAATCTTTCACAAACGTCACATCCGTAAACAAAGAAGTCCCATGTGAAGCAGAGCCTACCATTCATCGAGAAGGAAAGGGAGGTAATTGTACTGTAAACAATGGACGTGTCATATATCGAAGTGGATATTTTCTTTCAGTGAGCTAAATCCGGGGATAATACCATATATTGAGATGAATGAAACATATATTCGTTATATAATGATAGCTATCTATCCATAAATTGCTTTTTGTATATACGGTTTAGGTTTGTATTAACGTTGCCCAACAAAGTACTCCCCACCGCTACTGAACGGTTTAGCCCAAATCGAACCGCAAGCCAGCTGTGGTCTTGGACCTTTAAAAATACTAAAGTGCCGTCAGCTAACTAGACTCAACCTCCTTTACAAACGACTCTTTTGGTGTATAACCTAGTCTCCCACAGCGGAGACGTGAAAAAGGTAAAACATAGCTATATTTCGACGTATATTTTTGTTAGCATTAGCACATGCTAGGTGGGAACTTAGCTAGATAGCGAAACCATTTGAGCTTGTCAACAGTCACCTATGCTATGATGTTGCTAGTTACCAATGTATTGTTTGGGTCATGTTTATCCTTGTTGGTGTGATTGAGCTGGGTGTAACGTTAGTTACAAACTTGAACCCATTATAAATTGGTGATTTAGCGTTAGCATTCTTGTTAACAAACAAATGAATAACATTGTATATCTTCTAGCTGTTAAAAAGCCATTTAGCTCCTTGTCAGATTAATCTAACGTCGTTAGCTTGCTACGCTTGCACGATCGCGCTTGTGACTTCATCTGTAACAATAACAACTATTGCTTGTAGCGACATTTTAATTGGAGTGGGTAGCTTCAGTACAATTCTCCCTGCGTAACTAGATGCGAGGATCAACATCCTTTGCAATCAATTAAAACCCTTTCAGCGACATAGTTATTGTCTTGCGTTTCTTTTGGCACAGGCAGATCTCTTCTCAGTCTTGTCCAGCGCTCTTGTTTTGGTGCTGCAGGATCACGTGTACTTATCAGTGACGCGTGTGTGGATATATTGTTTTGTGCATGCAGCTTGTACAGTGTACTGCAGTTTAACTGAAAATGCCCTTTGCTGTAACCAGCCTTGTAGTGCTGAGCCACGGATAGCCTATACGAATACGAGATTGAAAGACTCGTCTCTAACATGCAGGCTCACTTTTTGTGAGCATTCCCATCAAAAGTCAGACGTTCGAATATACTTAATCTGAATGTACAGTACCAGTCAAAGGTTTGGAAACACCTCATTCAAGGGGATTTATTTATTTTTAATAGTCAAGACAAACTATGAATAACACATGGAATCATGTAGTAACCAAAAGTGTTAAACAAATAAAAACATGTTGTAGTTTAGATTCTTCAAAGTAGCCACCCTTTGCCTTGATGACAGCTTTGCACACTATTGGCATTCTCTCAACCAGCTTCACCTGGAATGCTTTTCCAACAGTCTTGAAGGAGTTCCCACATATGCTGAGCACTTGTTGGCTGCTTTTCCTTCACTCTGTGGTCCAACTCATCCCAAACCATCTCAATTGGGTTGAGGTCGGGTGATTGTGTAGGCCAAGTCATCTGATGCAGCACTCCATCACTCTCCTTCTTGGTCAAATAGCCCTTACACAGCCTGGAGGGGTGTTGGGTCATTGTCCTGTTGAAAAATAAATGATAGTCCCACTAAGCGCAAACCAGATAGGATGGCGTATTGCTGCCGAATGCTCTGGTAGCCATGCTGGTTAAGTGTGCCTTGAATTCTAAATAAATCACTGACAGTGTCACCAGCAAAGCACCCCCACACCATCACATCTTCTCCTCTATGCTTCGCGGTGGGAACCACACATGCAGAGATCTGTTCACCTACTCTGCATCTCACAAAGACACAGAAGTTGGAACCAAAAATCTCAAATTTGGACTCATCAGACCAAAGGACAGATTTCCACCAGTCTAATATCCATTGCTTGTGTTTCTTGGCCCAAGCAATTCTCTTCTTATTGGTGTCCTTCAGTAGTGTTTTTTTTTTCAGCAATTCCATCAAATCAAATTTTTATTGTCACATGGTTAGCAGATGTTAATGCGAATGTAGTGAAATGCTTGTGCTTCTAGTTTCAACCATGAAGGCCTGATTCACACAGTCTCCTCTGAACAGTTGATGTTGAGATGTGTCTGTTACTTGAACTCTGAAGCATTTATTTGGGCTGCAATTTGAGGCTGGTAACTCTAATGAACTTATCCTCTGCAGTAGAGGTAACTCTGGGTCTTCCATTCTTGTGGTGATCCTCATGAGAGCCAGTTTCATCATAGTGCTGGATGGTTTTTGCAACTGCATTTTCCACATTGACTGACCTTCATGTCTTAATAGTAATGATGCACTGTCATTTTTTTCTTTGCTTGTTTGAGCTGTTCTTGCCATAAAATGGACTTGGTCTTTTACCAAATAGCCCTATCTTCTGTATACCACCCCTACCTTGTCACAACTGATTGGCTCAAATGCATTAAGAAGGAACACAATTCCACAAATGAACTTTTAAGAAGGCACACCTGTTAATTTGAAATGCATTCCAAGTGACTACCTCATGAAGCTGTTTGAGAGAATGCCAAGTGTGTGCAAAGCTGTCAAGGCAAAGGGTGCCTACTTTGAAGAATCGATCTATATATTTTTTTTTATTGTTTAGCACTTGTTTTGGTTACTACATTATTCCATATGTGTTATTTCATAGTTGTGATGGTTGGGAGAAGTTGCTCTCGGAAGATGTGTTGGTACCATTCTCTATTCATGGCTGTGTTCTTAGGCAAAATTGTGAGTGATCCCACTCCCTTGGCTGAGAAACAACCCCACACATGGTCTCATGACGCTTTACTGTTGGCATGACAGGACTGATGGTAGCGCTCACCTTGTCTTCTCCGGACAAGCTTTTTTCCGGATGCCCCAAACAATCGGAAAGGGGATTCATCAGGGAAAATGACTTTGCCCCAGTCCTAAGCAGTCCAATCCCTGTACACTTTGCAGAATATCAGTCTGTCCCTGATGTTTTTCCTGGAGAGAAGGGGCTTCTTTGCTGCCCTTCTAGACACCAGGCCATCCTCAAAGTCTTCGCCTCACTGTGCGTGCAGATGCACTCACACCTGCCTGCTGCCATTCCTGAGCAAGCTCTGTACTGGTGGTGCCCCGATCCCGCAGCTGAATCAACTTTAGGAGACGGTCCTGGCGCTTGCTGGACTTTCTTGGGCGCCCTGAAGCCTTCTTCACAACAATTGAACCGCTCTCCTTGAAGTTCTTGATGATCCGATAAATGGTTGATTTAGGTGCAAAGAGGGACTTTGCAATTCATCTGATCACTCTTCATAACATTCTGGAGTATATTCAAATTGCCATCATACAAACTGAGCCAGCAGACTTTGAAGATTAATATCTGTGTCATTCTCAAAACTTTTGACCACGACTGTACTTTACCAATTGTCTGCTGATTTTTGTCCTTAAGTACTAGGTGATCTGAAACAAAACATTTGCAGGGAAGTGTTCTTTGCCCAACTTTTAGTACAATGGTCTGTATATGGTTGTGTATATATGAAGAAAAAAAATACTGATGCAATTGAGTACCACAGTATGAGTCATAAAACCCAGAAATGGTTCCAATTGTTTTTTCACCATACATTTTTCAATCTGGGATTTTAGCACAGGAGGTTGGCGGCACCTTAATTTGAAATAACAGGCTCGTGGTAATGGCTGGGAGTGGAATAGTATCAACGACATCAAACATGTTTTCCATGTGTTTGATGCCATTCCATTCGCTCTGTTCCAGCCATTTTATAATGAGCCATCCTCCCCTCAGCAGCCTCCTGTGGATTTTAGAATGATGTCATATAAGGCCTGTGTTTCGTGTAGGCTTACCTTGGCATGACATTTTGATAACCACGCAAATCTCTCTTGGGCAAGGTAACTTAAAAAAAAAATGTTTCAATGCTAACTATTGATAAAAGTAAATGGACATATTGTGCAGCCTGAAACGATTGAAAATACAAGTTACAGAAACTACCAACACCGCAAAAAGTAGGGTATCCACAGGAAATGGTTGTTTACCTTATCTCCACCACCTACCTCCAAAAGGATCAACAGCATGTACAACTGGTAAAGTAAGTGTAAATATAATTTTATTCAACATACTGGCTTGTAGAGCCTACTGCGTCTTTTTTAGGGCAACTTCGGTCAGACTGCTAATCCATGGCGTAACCATGGTAACGGTCTGTTTAGACAAAGCGATGGGGAATCAACCCAATGACAGCGTTGCCATGGAAAGCTATTTTCCCCACAGTTGTTCACTGATATAGTCCGTGCACTGCACACACAAGGGTAGCTATTTTGTCTTCATGTGGCTACGGGACACTTTGTGATTGTAATGTGATCATATCGAACTAACTCGCCTAACTACAGTAATAGACATATTCTAGGCTATTTATAGCCACTGTGCTGTGTCAAGTGGTGGTGAAGTGTTAGTTGCTCTGCAGGGATTGACATTAACGGTTACCGTATTTCCCAGGGCAAGTGACCTGAGCAGCCGTGCAAGTTGGGCCTGCTCTGTGGTTGTCCCAATGGGCATGTGATTTTTTATTTTTTACTGTTAACAACCAAAATGCTAAGATTTTCAGTTGTCTGGTCTTTCTAGTTTCTCTGGTTCCTGTCTAGGGGAATATAGCTTGAAATGATCATACTTGATCATAATCTTCGGCCATTCAAAATACTCCTGACTTGGCCGATGGGCGAATGCCTTTCAGACCTTCATCTCAATCCCTGCTCTGTAACCCTATGTGAAGTTCCTTTTCCTCCTGGGTCAGGGCTCTACAGTGCAAACATTTGACTCACACATGCGCCCATAAATATGTTACTGTGCTACCTGGAATTTAAATTTAGGAGAACAAGTGTGCCTAGAAATATAAAGGATTCTAGCTTTATTACCTTAACTATTTTCCATTGTGCCCCTAAATGTCTTTGTGTGCGCCAACATTTTTCTATTTGGGCGCACACATGTTCCTTGGAAGGGGAAAAAATGGTAATGATTAAGGTCAGCGTAGATCCTTGTGCTGGGTTGCCTTATCAATGCCTCTGTGTCTAAGCAAGCTAATGGGATGCAGTCATTTTTAAATGGTTTGACTTGCATTTGCTTTAGGAATTCTCTCTGAATCACCTGCCTGTTTATCCTTCATTGGAAGGACAGGGCACATCACTTCAGGCATCACAATAGACATGGGCTGCTCTAGCAAGCATATACAGTGCATTCGGAAAGTATTCAGACCCCTTGACTTTTTCCATATTTTGTTACATTACAGCCTTGTTCTAAAATTGAATAAATAATTTTTTCCCCTCAATCTACACACAATACACCATAATGACAAAGGGGAAACAGTGAAGGGGTCTGAATGCTTTCCCGATGCACTGTATCAAACAACTTCAGGGGTTCCCTTTCTCTTGTGACCTTTGAGATATGGGTTATGACCTTGCCATGTCTGACAGGAGAATGACGATGAAGGTCATGACTGAGATACACACAGGCATAGACTCTAAAGTCACAGCCTTCCTCCATAAGAAGGAAGCACCACCTAGCTCTCTGGACTGGAGTTGTTGGTGTTTTCTTTGCCAGATAGCCCAACAGGGCAACACACGTCTGATACTGTGTCTTCTGTATTTGGCACGTTGGCCTAGTAGTTCGACATAGTGTATTGGAATGTTTTAATGTCCATTTTAAAACTATTGGCCTAAATTCAAGTGCTTTGCCTCAACAACACGTGTTCTTCTAAAAAGTGTAGGCCAAGTTGTTTACGTGATCTCATTGACGGGAAGGCTGGAAGTGTGCCTTTATGTTGCTTGGAACGATGTGCGGTACACGAGAATGATTACCCTGTTCATCTAAGCAGTGAAGTGTAACTGGATCTGTGGACGGTTGGCTGAGAATCCGGCTGTTATCATGTTACCCTGGAGACTCATGCGATCCCATTCATAACACTGTCCCTTTGTTTTGTTATTGTGGAAGTAGGCTGTACTGGCTGAAATATGGTGATAATATCCCTCTTTTTTTTTTTTTGCAGCACCATCTTTAAAGTCAACTAATGTCTGAATCGTTTTGGAAACTGTGTGTGTGTTGATCCTTTTATCTTAACTGGGGCACAAGTGGATGGCCCTCCTCCGGTTTCCATGGCCACTCTGGCCTAACAGCTGTTATACTGTCCTGTGATATACACCCTTCCTCTCCTAGCAACAGGAACACAGGAAAAAACACACATGGTAATGGTAACACACCAAACCAAAAAGGGGCAGTTGAAAGATTGGAGTAGTGTCTTCAGTAAGGTAGTGCAAATGTTTTTATTGGGGGACCTCAGACTTTGGAAAGGGAGGTTAAGTTAGGTTTAACAAGCTCATGGCCTGTCCAGTGCCTTTTATAGGCTACATAGCTAGATAATGCATGTAAGCTCAAACTCCAGGCTCTTTCTACAACTGCCTGACCCCCACTACACAAGACTTAGAAACCCCTTATTTTTCCATAAGAGAACAACTTGAGAGAGAAACTTGTGGGTACCTTCCAGTGCATTCAACCACATGTTACAGTACTCATGTAGGCTTAAATAATGCTGTGCCTACCTGCAGCGCTAGCCCGCCATGCCTGGGACTGACGAGCGGCCCACCTCCATGTCCACCACTGGCAGCGAGGACGCCAGCAGCGACGCCGAGTCGTCGGACCGCTGTAACAGCATCACGTCTGCCAGCGACTTTGACTTTTCCCGCCAAAGCTTCACCAGTGACTGCTCCAGCAGCAAGCACAGCTCGCCCTCCTGTGAGTAGATCTCCTTCCTCCCTGTCTAGTAGGACTGCTTCTTAGGCTTGTCAAAATGTCACCCTAAAAATTGCATTTCCAGAAAGTGTGCACTTGCACACTTCCCACCATTGATTTAAAAGCATTGGATTGGTGTCGTCATCTCCTTTGGAGGAGTATAGAGAATCGGAATGCAACACTGTCTGCCCTCTCCCCACTTTGGTTGAGCTTTCAAATGCCAAAATGGCTACTCTCAACACTTTGTTTTTGTTTTTATTTTTATGCCCCCTATTTACAGCTAGCCCGCCCAAAACTATAACACTGGATGATGTCATGTCTTCTGCCCGGGACCTGTCCAACCTGACCCTGGCCCACGAGATCATCGTCAACCGTGACTTTCATGTGGAGCAGCCCCACCTACCTCAGAACAGGTACCTACCACTTCAAAATGAACGCCCAGTTAACATGGCCAATTGACAACTGATGATATTCAATTCTCCTTTTCAGTTTGGAGAAGCAAGTCAAAGATATAGTTCACAAGGCGTTCTGGGATAGCCTGGAGTCTGAGCTGAATGATGACCCACCAGAGTATGAGCACGCCATCAAACTGCTGGAGGAGATCAGAGAGGTGAGCTTTGGCCCTTTTCCCCTCTATCAATCTTGATGAATCCATGGTTGGAAAGCTTATCTTATCAGGAAGATGACCCTGTTGGAAGACTTTGAAAATGTATAATTTCTAACTCCCTGAGCAGTAATCACTGATCTGACACAAGTGGATAAGCAACAGTTATGTTGTGGAATCCATTCTTTCACCTGTCCAATTGTGTGTTTATTGTGAATGTACGCAATAAGGATGTATTTAAAATGGGCTAATAGCTTTTGAAGATTGATATCTTCTAGCTATATATTGTTTCTTTCCTTCATTTTTTAAAACCATTTACTATGAACAGATCCTGCTGTCGTTCCTGAGCCCGGGAGCCAATCGGCTGCGGACTCAGATCCTGGAGGTGCTGGACATGGATCTGATTCGCCAGCAGGCAGACAAGGAAGCGGTGGACATACAGGGCCTGGCCTCTTACATCGTCACCATCATGGGCAAGCTGTGCGCCCCGGTCCGTGACGACGAGGTCAAGAAGCTCTGCGAGAACCCCGACAACGTTGTATCAATGTTCAAGTACGTTTGGGAAAAGTTTTGTTTACAACCCGTGTGAATATTTATTTGGATAATTGTAGCCATCCCCATTTGATCCTTTTAGCTCTCTAAAGCTACCGTGCATTTGGAAAGTGTTCAGACCCCTTGACTTTTTCCACATTTTGTTACTTTACATCCTTATTCTAAAATGGATTTTTTTTAAATGTAACCATAGACACACAATACCACAATGACAAAGCGAAAGCGAAAGCATTTTTTGCAAAATTTGAAAATAAATATATATATAAAAAAATACCTTATTTTGCTATGAGAATCAAAATTTAGCTCAGATGTATTCTGTTTCCATTGATCATCCTTGAGATGTTTCTACAACTTAATTGAAGTCCACCTTTGGTAAATTCAATTGATCCTTTTAAAACTCCAAAGCTAGAAGTACAGATGTTGTGGTATGGGTTTGATGACGGCAAGTCACTAGGTATTACTTCTGGAAGCATCTGTTTTGAGAGTGTTATTATATTGAGCAGGGAGATCTTCCGGGTGCTGGACCTGATGAAGATGGACATGGTGAACTTTACCATCCAGAGCCTGCGGCCCGATCTGCAGAGGCAGTCAGTGGAGTATGAGAGGGCCAAGTTCCAGAGCATCGTGGAGAAGACTCCCAGTGAGTCTGCATTGTTATTAACCTTTGTTTATGAGGAACATTTTATTGGCAATGGACTGGCGTTTAGATCATTTCCCTGTTCCTTTACAAATACATTTGACCGTTGACTGCCTAAAGGTCAGCATAGTATTCATTCATTTTTTAACTTGGTGTGCTCCTGGGACCTAAATTAGGTGCCTGTACTGCTTTATGGTATTCGGGGATGTTTTGAGTTGTGGGATGTACAGCATGTGAAGCGTGGGTTTGATTTCTCTACATCATTAAATGAAAGATGTCAATCACTATTAAATGCCACACAAATGACTGTCCTAACTTACTCAGGTGCGTTGGACCATACCACTGAGTGGATCAAGTCCTCTCTGGAGGAAGTGCTTTTCTCCATGCCAACCGTGGAGCAGCCCAATGGCCATGGGAAGGTGGGGAAAGCCCTGCCAAGTCCCCTCCTGGTCTTCAACAGTGGATTCATCCGCATCCTCACCTGGGACTACCACAAGAGCCCACTGCCTGAGGTGGGTTGAAATGTGTGTGTGTGTTAGTAGACAGATGGTTTCAAAATAATTATTTGCTTATTCAAGACATATCATGATTGCCATTGGATTGGATTACTTGTCTTTTGTTATTAAGAAAAGGTGACATTCAGTGTGTTTGTCAAGTGACGAGGGTGTTGCTGAATGTTCACAGGAGAAATGTGTGTGTGTAAATAGCGGTGACGAGGATGTTGACAGGTGTTTGTTTCTGTGTATTATACTTCTTGGTCTAATGAATTTGTGGTGTTTATTTGCATATAGACTATTACCTAGAGGGTTTGTTTGTGTGTCTTAAATGTGTGTGAATTGTATATGAATACAAGTGTCTGAAAGACAACCACAAGTCTATTAAATGACCATTGTCTAAAATCTAGTCTCCATGGGGTGAATCCTAACTTCCACTAATGTTAATTTAGTCATGCATTGATGTCAATGGGAGACTAAGTAAAAATGTTGCTTAAGTTGATGATTCGTCCCTATATGTGAAAGCCATTTCAGTCTCTCTCTGTGTGTGTGTATAACACACTCAGACCCTGATGACAGACGAGGTGCGTCTGCGGGAGCTCCAGCGGAGGCTCCAGCTGCTAAAGGCCGTGGCCTCCGTGCTGCTCATTGTCTACAGCGCCATCGGAGGGCCCATCTCGGGGCTGCCCGCACTGGCCGAGCGTCTCAAGAGGATGGCCAGCGTGCTCCTGGAGGGCATGCACAGACCGTAGGTTCTACATAACACACACAAACATATCAAATCAAATCAAATGTATTTATATAGCCCTTCGTACATCAGCTGATATCTCAAAGTGCTGTACAGAAACCCAGCCTAAAACCCCAAACAACAAGCAATGCAGGGGTAGAAGCAACATACATTTAAATGTGAAAATTGAGACTGACTTCCTCCACTCTGCAGGGACTTTAACCTGTCAGAGGCTCTGGGGAACGTCAGTGGTCAGATCTGCTGTGAGCTCAACAAGTCCCTGACTGAGAGGAACTACCCAGCCTTGCCCCCAGAACTCCAGGTCACACTCAAGGGCCAGATCTCCAGCATCACCCAGGAAAACAACCCTATCCGCAGTCTTGTGGGTAAGCAAAACAACACCTGAGGGCCTGACATGGCTCACTAACTATTTAATTGTATATATTTAATGCAATGTTCTCAGCCAAGCTACATTGCATTCAGAAAGTATTCAGACCCCTTGACTTTTTCCACATTTTGTTACGTTACAGCCTTACTCTAAAATTGATTAAATATATATATTTTTTTTTCATCAATCTATACACTATACCCTATAATGACAAGACAATTACATTTTCTTTGTTGTAAATTTATAACAAAAAATGGAAATATCACATTTACATAAGTATTCAGACCCTTTACTCAGTACTCTGTTGAAGCACCTTTGGCAGTGATTACAGCCTTGAGTCTTCTTGGGTATGATGTTACAAGCTTGGAACACCTGTATTTGGGGAGTTTATCCCATTCTTCTCTGCAGATCCTCTCAAGCTCTGTCAGGTTGAATGGGGAGCGTCGCTGCACAGCTATTTTCAGGTCTCTAGCGGGGTTTATTTGGGTTCAAGTCCGGGCTCTGGCTGGGCCACTCAAGGACATTCAGAGACTTCACCCCAGTCTGAGGTCCTGAACATTCTGGAGCAGGCTTTCAATCAAGGATCTCGAAGGAACTTTTCGCCGTTCATCTTGGTCTTTTCCTAGTCTCACAGTCCCTGCTACTGAAAAACATCCCCACAGCATGATGTTGCCACCACCATGCTTCACCGTAGGGATGGTGCCAGGTTTCCTCCTGACGTGACGCTTGGCATTCAGGCCAAAGAGTTCAATCTTGATTTCATCAGACCAAGAATCTTGTTTCTCATGGTATGAGAGTCCTTTAGGTACCAGTTGGCAAATTCCAAGTGGGCTGTTATGTGCCTTTTACTGAGGAGTGGCTTCCGTCTGGCCACTCTAACATAAAGGCCTGATTGGTGGAGTGCTACAGAAGGTTCTCCCATCTCCACAGAGGAGCTCTGTCAGAGTGACCATCTGGTTCTTGGTCACCTCCCTGACTAAGGCCCTTCTCCCCCGATTGTTCAGTTTGGCTTGGGCAGCCAGCTCTATGAAGAGTCTTGGTGGTTCCAAACTTCTTCCATTTAAGAATGATGGAGGCCACTGTGTTCTTGGGGGACCTTCAATGCTGCAGAAATGTTTTGGTACCCTTCTCCAGATCTGTGCCTTGACACAATCCTGTCTCGGAGCTCTTCTGTCAATTCCTTTGACGTCATGGCTTGGTTTTTTGCTCTGACATGCACTGTCAACTGTGGGACCTTTATATAGACAGGTGTATGCCTCTCCAAATTAAATTATATACATTTTTGAATGAGGCTGTAACATAACAAAATGTGGAAGAAGGGGTCTGAATACCTTCTGAATGGACTGTGTAATTGTACACTGTGTGAAATTTTGCTCCCGTTTATTGAATTGCTTGAATAGCTCACAATTGTCTCATGCCTGTTTTTCTGATCACTCTGTTTGTTCTGTGCTTCTTCTCTGTTCCTTTTCCAGAGGGAAGGGTCCAGCAGTACTTCCGGGTGCTCCTCGCCACGCCCAACTCTCACGTGAACCCGCCCCCGACGCCCGGAGGCCTGGCCCTGATCCAACCGGAGCTCACCTCCTTGGCGGTCACCTTCGTCAGCCTGGTCAACTTCAACAAGCAGGTCTACAGCCCCTTCTACATGATGATCCTCAAGACCCTGCTCTTCAGTAACGCGGCGCCTCCACCGGCAGCCACCGCACCTCAGGACCCCAGCATACAGAACCCTGTGAACTCCAACTAGGACCGCCACCTACCTACCGAGCCAGGAGCAATACAAAGCTGGAGCTGACAACACCATATTTGAAAAATGGGGAGAAGAAAGGAATGACTTAGCAGCTACCTAAATCCACCCCCCCAGTGGTCGTTCTGATTCCTTGAGGCTGCAATCGCTCCCCCCATCCCTAACCCTCCTTCCCTTAGGCTTTAGATGAAGTAGTATCACAGCTACGTTTTGCATAGAACGTCGGGGTATGTGTATTAGAGGTGCATCAGGAAAATGACAATGAGCAATTGTGGTGCACGTCCAAGCTTTGACTAATCCACCTCCCACTGTCGTGTATTGCGACATCCGCTTTGTGACACCTGACCTGATCTGTTAGATTTTGTGTAGATTCATACCTAAAAACTGACCCTAGTGTTTTGTGTGAGGAATCTTTCCCAATGTCCTTTTTTAATTAGATTCGGGTACGTTGTGAATCTGCGTTGGCATGGAAGGGAGTGCTCGACATCCATTCTCCTGTTTTTTTTTTTTAGGGTGTCATCGGAAAAGGGTAGAATGTTCATGAAGTGCTACTGTTACAAAGAACATTTATACACGTTTCATAGACTTTATGACAAAAGGGAAAGGCCTATATATTTAGAATCATGTCGCCCATTTTTACAACATCACAGTTCGTATGCTTTATGCTGTGCAGAGCGTAGGTTAAATAAAGTTGATCTATAACTGTTTGTTACATGTTGACAAATCCAGAACACAAAATGCTATATTATTCATGCCATTAGCTTATTCATTGACGTGCCACCATTTGAATAGAAATATAAAAAGTTGTTTTTTAACTTATGTCGGCTTGTGATAACTCTCCATTAAACTGGTTAGGGCTCGGGAAATGTCATCTTGAATGAAAACAAGAGACTTGTTTTAATTGTTGCTTTCCAACATGTCGAAGACATGTTTAAATCACTTGAGCTAAATTAGTAGACTTAATTAATATTTAACTTTTTTAGGGGAGGGGACTGATTAATTGATATGGTTATGGAATCACTAATCCTGATGGATTCTGACCTTTTGGAGATAAATATAATGCATGTTCTATTTTGTGTTAACATTCGTTGGAAAATGTTTTGTTGTATGTTAGCCCTTGCATAGTATTCAGTCATTTTGTTGGGTTGTTTGAATGTGACTGATTTTTGTTTTGTTATTTGTGTCAGTGCATTTATTAAGTCACTTGCTTTATATCTTCTAGGTACCAGTATTAGTTGTCCTCCTATACCTATTTTTCCCTAAAAGATATCCAACAGCTGTATATCTCTGGACATTTATGTAATATCTATCTTTTGGTTTTGAACTCAAGTCATTAGAGGTGCTGAAGATGTTTTGAAATGTCTAAAACTTCCCACAATGGAACTTTGTGACGCAGAATAAACATTGAATGTTTTTAGCTTTTAAAATTCACTTGAATAAATACATTTTTATCTTCTCATGTAATGCAGCTATAATACAATAAACTCTCATGCAGTACCTTATTATTTGTCTAGCAGTGACCTGTGTGTGTGTGTGTGTGCTTATTGAAAATAGTTGTCTACATACAGACCCATCAATCAAAGACAGTTGGTTTTATCTGCAAAGGGCATAGATTTTATAGATTACAATCGGACAAGGAATGTAACTAGAAGGAACATTCCTTGCTGTTAGATTACAGAAGAACTCCAGTGACCTGACAAGTCCTGTACCCTCTCTGCTGCAGTGACTGAGGGCACTGTTTTGAAGCCATCTCTCCTCCATCTTAATGCATACGTTTTAAATTATATATGAGCTAAATATAAAAAACATTTCCTTAAAGTGTATATTTTTAGGTTTTAAAGTTCTAATGTTACTGTCTACAACAACAAATTATGTAGAATTCCATTCATTCCTATCCTATGGAGGACTGCTCCTTTTGGGGAGTGCCAATATGACTGACCTGTGGCTTCAAAGTCACTCGGTGGCCAATTCACATCATGCAGTCCAGGGTTTGTATACATCACTGGGGGGAACTTGCGTTTCCAAGCAACGCGTCCCTCCTGAAACAGGCTATGAGGAAATAATGGTAGCTAAAGGTACAGCAAGTTATGTTTCTTATCTATTAATATGAATCAACAATTATTTAGGTATTCTCCAAATTATGACAAATTCAAGTATTTTCAATTAATTGTATATCATTTTTAGAGCTCACTTGTCAAACAAAGTTCCAACTTCCATTGCTTGCTGGCTAGCTAATGTTAGCTAGCTAGTTAGTACAGAGCATTGCTGTAAAGATTGCACATTACCTTTCAAGGGGGGAGCTACCCACTGGGTAAAAACTGGTTGAATAAACGTTGTTTCCACGTCTTTTTATTTAATTTTTATGTGATGCCGTTGAATTAACCTAAATCCAATTACTTGGTTACATGTAATGTTGATTTCACGTTCCATTCACGTTAACGTTAGTTGACAACTCAACCAAATGTAAATCAAAACCAGACGTTGAACTGACGTCTGTGCCCATGTGGGTGGCTAGATATTTGCTTCACAAAGTTACCATAAATGAAAAATGACAGCCTGTGAATGTGAATCATAACAGGCAGCTGGTACAGAAATTAATGTCTTTGTGTGCGCTGTGCATCATGTCGCTACTGAATGTGTATGAAACAAGAGAGGTCTGAACATGGACCCAGGTGACCATGCATGCCCAAAAGTGCCATGTCATATCCTGAAACCAGAGAGTTGCTCATTCAAGCTCTTCAGACGAGTGTATACCAAGGCTTCTTTGCTGTCTATGTCAAACAGTGAGGGGATGAGCAGTGACAAAATGAAAGTGGTGGGCCGCCTCTCCCGAGCGGCGGAGGCCAAACGACGGATGGCAGATGGCCAGGACATGCTGACCTCCATGACACAGATGGTGGCCTGCACCCAGGACATCCAGCAGAGATACCGCAGCATCCTGGGGCCACTGTCCCTCTTCTTCCAGTCCAACCCTGAGGGAGAGAAGAGGGCAGGTGTGTGGGGATCTAAAGCTGTTTGAGGGAAAACAGCCTGGTGCCTTGTGTGAGGTGCTATTGTTGATCCGTGATTGTATGCATGAGGCCTTTGAGTTATTTGAATCAACAAAAGGATGTGTAGACAGTTTTACCCACCTAAATTCTAAAGTGTAGGCCTATTCATTTACAGGGCTGACCTGAAAATACACACAAGGTGTCGATCTACACAGTCTATTTTCTCTATCCACATGCCCCACACATCTCTTATGATGCCAAAACAAAATATGTTTATTGTTTTGGAGTGGAGGTGAATGGAGGTGATACAGGAGAATGAAAGGTACCGTATGTACACATGTCCCGGGTGTGTTGTTCCTCCCAGACAGGGTCCAGGAGGAGAGAACAGTGTCCCCGTCGGTGTCAGAGGGGGTGAAGACCAACCCCACCTCCCTGGCCGACATGCGTCAGCAGCTGCAGTACCGGATCCAGGAGCATTCCGTGCTCCACTCCACCCCTGTGGAGGATCAGCAAGCTCTGGTGAGCCACTCCATTAGGATACACTATACACTCTCTCTCCTAAGCATCTACTAAATTGATGGATGGTTGGATAGATAGATGGATGGAACAGTGTCACACACACACAGCCCCCATCCACCCAAAACACTCTGCGACTCCCCCCCCCCCCCCCAAGGCGGCGGTAATGACGTCAGAGCTGGGCCTGATCTGGCAGGACCTGAAGGGGCTGATGGATGAGCCCACGCTGAACCAGGAGGAGAACAGGCAGCTGCAGGCGGAGACGTGCCAGGAGGTGCTCCGCATCTGCCAGGAGCTCTACCTCAACTATCTCCACCTGCTGGACAGGCTGAGGCGCCGCGCCGTCTTCAGCGACCAGGCCAACCGCAGCCGCCTGGGGGCCCAGATGGCCATAGACTGCACCAGCCTGTGAGTGACTGGCGAGCAGGGTTTTCCCGAGCTCCATTATTTCCTAGATGAGGATCTAAGGTCCTAAAATCAACATCTCTAGCTTCTTTAAACCAAGATTTACAATTGAAACCAATTGTAGCCAAATTCTTATAGTCGAAAATGCATGCTAAGCTTGTTACTTGAATTACCGATCATCCACCTTTTGTCGATAAGTGCAAACTCACCAAGCAGCTGTAAATACAATTGGTTGTTGTTATTGTTCTCCTTATTGCTAACGGTTATTCTTTCTCTGCAGTTTAAACATCCACTCGATCAGACGCAGCGTAGCGGCAGGGATCAAGGCTACGCGGAGAGCACGGCTGAGCGCTGAGAGACCCAGAACTGCCGGACGCGACCTGAAGGGGGCGATGGAGACACACACAGCGCTGCCATGCAAACTGGACTTTGGTCTGACTCTGCAGGCCAAGGCTGGCTGCAAAAAGAGCGGTGCCATCAGGCAGGGCAAAAACCCTATCGAGAGGGACCTCCGAGAGGTGAGAGACAGAGAAAAAGAGAGTGAGATAGAGTGTGTGGTGTGTGTGTGTGTGTGTGTGTGTGTGTGTGTGTGTGTGTGTGTGTGTGTGTGTGTGTGTGTGTGTGTGTGAGTGTGTGTGCGTGTGAGTGTGTGTGTGTGTGTGTGTGTGTGTGTGTGTGTGTGTGTGTGTGTGTGTGTGTGTGTGTGTGTGTGTGTGAGTGAGTGAGTGAGTGTGGGTCGGTGGGTTTGTGTGTCTGTCTGTCTGTCTGTGTGTGTGTATGCGGTACCTACATCTTTCTGTGTGGGTGTGTGTGTCTCCATGCGTGTGAATGTGTGTGTACACTTGCTTCTCTGCTGTTTTGGTGTGTGTGTGTCTGTGGTAAAGCTACAGGGAGCTGAGATGTTCCCTTCTCTCTCCTTGTCTGTCTGTCTGTCTGTCTGTCAGATGACTGAGAAGATGGGAGACATGGACCTGGAGCAGGTCTATGACCTGATGCCCTGCCACCTGGAACTGATCACTAACAAAGGCTTGCTATCTCTCGCTCGCTCTTTTCTCTCTATTGCTCTGTCTCTTTCTCTGTCTCTCTCTCTCTTTCTCTCTCTCTGTCTCTCTCTTTCTCTATCTCTCTTCCTCTCACACAGACAGGCACACACACATATAGTCAAGTACACTTGTGACAATAATAAACAATTGTTTGTTAGTACTAGTAGTAGTGATATGTGTGTGTGTGTTTAGATGCAGCGCGGGCCAGCTTGGCCAATGTTTCACAGTCAGATGAGGAACCCAGCATGTATTACCATGGCTACACCAGACTAAAGGTATTGGTATAGTTGCACTGTACTATTCACACCCACTCCAACTGGTCCCTGAAGACATACATACAGGATGGTTATTATTGATTTATTATTTATTATTAGTATGAGTTATATTTTATGCAGTTATTTTTGTGAGCACCCAGGGGTGTAGTTCCATGCCAGACCTGCAGAGGGAGACTCTCCTGGAGGAGCTGGAGATGGAGGCCCTGCCTGCCAGACCCCAGTCGCCTCTGGTGCTGCTGGCCACTGGGCCCTGCTCCAACATCGAGAAGCCCATTGACCCTGCCCACGACCTCAGGAGGTGTGTGCGGTAGAGTGTGTGTGTGTGTATTTTTGTGCTTGAATGTGTGTATTTTGTGCTTGTGTGTGTGTGTGTGTGTGTGTGTGTGTGTGTGTGTGTGTGTGTGTGTGTGTGTGTGTGTGTGTGTGTATGTGTGAGTGTGTGTGTGTGTGTATGTTTGTTCTTATGTGTGTGTATGTGTCTAGGTTGCTACAGGACAGAGTGATTGTGGATCAGGCTGTGACAGACTCTGACACAGACCTCCCTCCTCTGATCAAGGCCCTGGCGTGGAGAGGTTCCACCAAACTACAACAGCTCACACACACTCTGCAGGTAGGGAACACACTCTGTAGGTAGGGAACACACTCTGCAGGTAGGGAACACACACACACACACACACACACACCACACACACACACCACATGCACACACATTCTCTCACCATAGTATACTTCCTATATACCCCCCCCCATCTATTCTTGTCCAATCCTAGAAACAGGAAGAGGAGGGGGAGAAGATGGAGGGTGCCAGTGGAGGAAGGTACAGGGTGCCAGTGGAGGAACCGGAGCACCCCCAGGGAGCTGTGGTGAACGTGGCCCTGTCCCACGTCTCTCTAGCCCGCACAGCCGCCGCCCGCGTCTCAGACAGGGTTCTCCGCGACACCATTAACATCCACACGTACCCACCCGTCTACAACTACCTCACCAAAGAGGTGGGTCACAGAGGAGGCGGAGGATAGACATGTTATTATTACTACTTAGTGTGTGATGATGGTACTGTTATACTGTTACTATCATTATGACCTCATCATGGTGGTCTGACCCCTCCCTCTCTCTCTCTCTCTCTCTCTCTCTCTCTCTCTCTCTCTCTCTCTCTCTTCTTTTCTCTCTCTTTTTCTCTAAACAGCTTGAGCTCTCTTCAGTGCAATGGCTGGATCGTAACCTGTTTGCCGGGGAAGAAATAAAGGAAGTCTATAAGGAGTTATCCAAAAGCAAATCTACACAGTATCTCAACTTCGATGAGGTGAGATATACTCTTTTACATTGCCTGTTGAATTTAATTCAGGAAAAATCCATTCTTAAATTGGCAATTGTTGATCCAGAATTTCAATGAATCTCTTGAATATCAATAGAATTGACTCCCTGTTGATCTGTTCCTTTCCCCTATAGGACCCCATGATAGAGCCAGCCCTGACCAACATCAGATGGAGTATGAAGAAGAAGAACCACCAGAGGTTCATCAACCCACAGCTGAAGAGACAGAACACCAACGCCATGTCCCACAGGTACTGTACCCTGTATCCCACTTGACTCAATACCTGAACACCACTTTAACACGCTCTCTCTCATAATACAACACATGTTCTCACAGAGAGCTGCAGCTCTCCCAATGTAACTCAAAGTGAGTGTGTGTGTGTGTGTGTGTCCAGGAAAAGGACCGAGATCCCAGCGGACCATAAGAAACCGGAAGACCAGAATTCCCGGGCCTTCACAGCCTGGCTGCAGTGGTGGAAGACTGACCTCTCAGTCGAGGACTACCTCCGATACATCACCAATCAGGTGAGAGGTCACACATTCTGTAGTTACAGGAAGCAAATAGAAGAAGACTTTCTAATTAATAGAAGGCAGTAAATGCATAAAAATCGATTGAGTAACTAGAAGAAAATCAACCGGTTTTGTTTACAAATAAATCTCAATAGATTTTTGAATTGGACCATAGGTTATGCATGTACATTATAGACAAAACACATTTTTTTGTGTTTTGATGTTGTTTTTTTGTAGTTCTACATTTTTTATATTGAATACTGTGCCCTGTTGCGAAGGGCTTGAAAGTTAAGCGGTTCACTATATTTGTGCATGTGACAAATAAAACATGAAATTTAAAATAGGTGCTGGTACTCATTTTGGGCTTGAGTACTGTTTATATTTAGGTGCCAGAACTTTTCAATCATTATTCTATAAGAGATGCTGGACCTCAAGCAGTAGAAAAGTCAAGGTGCCGGTACTCAGTACCGAATGTAATGAATACTTTTTTAAATGAATGAATAACATTTTATTTTTGTGTCAAATCGCCAATTGGCAATCCATCCCTTATGGGATTAATTGACCCATAAACAAACATTACAATAATTCAATAAAGAAAGAAAGAAAGAATAAGTAAGGTAAAAATCAATACATAATAGTAAATTACATCCCTAGAGCAGTAAAATAATTTACTTACATACATACATACATACATAACATAACATAACATAACATAACATAACATACATACATACATACATACATACATAACATAACATAACATAACATAACATAACATAACATAACATAACATAACCAGATAAATAAATACAGAAAAAAAGAAACAGAATAAAAAGGCCCAAATAGGTATAATTGCTAGTAAACTCAAGAATGTCTTCACCAAAACAAAACTGAAAAACACTTCTCTTAGTACCTGGATTTCTAAAAGTCATTATCTGTGTTTTTGTCTGGTTAATCATGAGTCTCCATATTTTACACCAATTGACTGCACATAATAACATGTTCTGCAGGTCTTGTTCAGTTTCTTCCATCAAAATAGTATCATCAGCATATAAAAGGATTCTTAACATTTCATCATCATATCTTACTCCAATATTTAACTGTTGAATTTCTTTTGCCAAATCATTTAGAAACAAAGCAAACAAAGTCGGTGATAAGGCATCTCCTTGTTTTACACCCGAGGGTGTGGGAAACCAATCTGTACCATATTCATTAACCTGCACACAAGCAATTGATACTTTGTAAAGCGTGATAGAATTTCCAGTCAACCCTTGTCTTTAACATACTATAGGCTAAAATATCCCTATTTTCAAAATCAAAAGCTTTCTAGAAATCAATGAAACGTGCAAAAGTAGGCTTCTCTTTGTGTAATCTATTTCTGATTATTGTACAGACCGAGAAGATATGATCTGTACAGGCTCTGGATTTACCAAAACCATTTTGTTCTTCCACCAGAATGTTTTGATCCTCCAAAAATGTAATTAGCCTATTGTTGAGGATGGATGAAAATATAATTTATAAACTGTACTTAATAAACTTAATAAACTTATGCCTCTATAGTTCAGTTGCACTCTTGGGTAATTTTTTGAAGATTTGGTCATGTGATTCACTATAGACTTATACCAAGTGGATGGCAGTATACTGTACTCAAAACACATTTGGAGCAAATCGTAAAGGACATCAATTCATTTAGGGGATTTTAAAACCTCATTAGGCAGTTCATCAATGCCAAACGCTTTCCCATTTTTTGCAGCATCAATCACCTTCTTAACTTCTGCCACAGACAGCTCATTTAAATCCAGGTTACATACAGTGCCTTGCGAAAGTATTCGGCCCCCTTGAACTTTGCAACCTTTTGCCACATTTCAGGCTTCAAACATAAAGATATAAAACTGTATTTTTTGTGAAGAATCAACAACAAGTGGGACACAATCATGAAGTGGAACAACATTTATTGGATATTTCAAACTTTTTTAACAAAACTGAAAAATTGGGCGTGCAAAATTATTCAGCCCCCTTAAGTTAATACTTTGTAGCGCCACCTTTTGCTGCGATTACAGCTGTAAGTCGCTTGGGGTATGTCTCTATCAGTTTTGCACATCGAGAGACTGACATTTTTTCCCATTCCTCCTTGCAAAACAGCTCGAGCTCAGTGAGGTTGGATGGAGAGCATTTGTGAACAGCAGTTTTCAGTTCTTTCCACAGATTCTCGATTGGATTCAGGTCTGGACTTTGACTTGGCCATTCTAACACCTGGATATGTTTATTTTTGAACCATTCCATTGTAGATTTTGCTTTATGTTTTGGATCATTGTCTTGTTGGAAGACAAATCTCCGTCCCAGTCTCAGGTCTTTTGCAGACTCCATCAGGTTTTCTTCCAGAATGGTCCTGTATTTGGCTCCATCCATCTTCCCATCAATTTTAACCATCTTCCCTGTCCCTGCTGAAGAAAAGCAGGCCCAAACCATGATGCTGCCACCACCATGTTTGACAGTGGGGATGGTGTGTTCAGGGTGATGAGCTGTGTTGCTTTTACGCCAAACATAACATTTTGCATTGTTGCCAAAAAGTTCCATTTTGGTTTCATCTGACCAGAGCACCTTCTTCCACATGTTTGGTGTGTCTCCCAGGTGGCTTGTGGCAAACTTTAAACAACACTTTTTATGGATATCTTTAAGAAATGGCTTTCTTCTTGCCACTCTTCCATAAAGGCCAGATTTGTGCAATATACGACTGATTGTTGTCCTATGGACAGAGTCTCCCACCTCAGCTGTAGATCTCTGCAGTTCATCCAGAGTGATCATGGGCCTCTTGGCTGCATCTCTGATCAGTCTTCTCCTTGTATGAGCTGAAAGTTTAGAGGGACGGCCAGGTCTTGGTAGATTTGCAGTGGTCTGATACTCCTTCCATTTCAATATTATCGCTTGCACAGTGCTCCTTGGGATGTTTAAAGCTTGGGAAATCTTTTTGTATCCAAATCCGGCTTTAAACTTCTTCACAACAGTATCTCGGACCTGCCTGGTGTGTTCCTTGTTCTTCATGATGCTCTCTGCGCTTTTAACGGACCTCTGAGACTATCACAGTGCAGGTGCATTTATACGGAGACTTGATTACACACAGGTGGATTGCATCATTAGTCATTTAGGTCAACATTGGATCATTCAGAGATCCTCACTGAACTTCTGGAGAGAGTTTGCTGCACTGAAAGTAAAGGGGCTGAATAATTTTGCACGCCCAATTTTTCAGTTTTTGATTTGTTAAAAAAGTTTGAAATATCCAATAAATGTCGTTCCACTTCATGATTGTGTCCCACTTGTTGTTGATTCTTCACAAAAAAATACAGTTTTATATCTTTATGTTTGAAGCCTGAAATGTGGCAAAAGGTCGCAAAGTTCAAGGGGGCCGAATACTTTCGCAAGGCACTGTATATAAGATGGTTCTAACATTGTATTTTCCAGTTTAGTTTTCAGGGAACATATGTCTTTATAAAAAAAAATCCTCAAAATATGCCACATTTTCGTTACCTGAGAACAAACTGGCAAACCCCTTCTCCCACTCTTTAAGTACCTGTGTAATATCAGAGTACCAGTGTTTTTCCAGGCCCAATTCAAGCACTAGATACATGTCCAATAATTTCCATGTCCAGTTATTGTTGTGGTATCAGAGAGTGATTGACTAGGACTCTCTCTGTCTCTGTGTCTATGTAGGACAATGACTACCTGTGGGCGGCGTTCCACCTGTACGATAGTGGCGATAGTGACGATGAGGAGGACGAGAGAAGAAGACTGCTCCAGCTACGAGGAGATGAGAGGAAGAAGTCTGTCTGTCTTACTGTCTGTCTTACTGTCTGTCTGTTTGTCTGTCTGTCTGTATGTCTGAATGTCTGTCTGTCTGTCTGTCTGTCTGCCCCACTATTTTCATTCTTTTTTCTACATTCTTTTTTGTTGTAATCATGTTTCTTACATTATGAGGACTTTGAGCAGCTAACAAACCAATGTGTGTGGATAGGAGGCGGAGGCAGAAGATGGAGGCTCTAAAGGGTCAGAAGCAGGAGTACGTGACAGGGGTGTGGAACGTCAACACGGTGCTGCTGGGAGGGCTGTGGAAGGAACCCGATCTGGAGGGTAAACACACACGCACACTGTGACTTTTAACCATAGTAATTCAGTGAGTCATTCAAACGCAGGATGTTCCAGTCAAGGATTGTGAAATAAAAGGAAGTCAAACAGTTCTGGTTTAGTAGGTAATGTCATGACTCATTGGATTTCTGGCTTATTGGTACTAAACCTGTTTCATAGCCTATTGTTTATAGACTCATAGGTAACCTATTATCTGTTGGGTTTTTTACAGAGGAGGAAGAGAGCCCAGATGAAGAAATAACCAGCTTTAAACAGGTATGTGTGTGTGTGCGTGTCTTAGTACACAGATGATACTATAAATGTACTGTAAATGGATACTATAAATTAACTGTAAATGGATACTATGCAGTAAATGTACCATACATGGATTTACAGCCATTGTAATACAGTCAGGTTTTATGTGTCATTAAGACTGGGAGCCTTCGATCTGGGTAGTTCTCTCCTTCCTTGTCCCATTCCATCATCTCTCCTTCCTTGTCCCATTCCATCATCTCTCCTTCCATGTCCCATTCCATCATCTCTCTGTCACGCGGAATGACACTGGAGGGACGAAGCAGGTACGGGGAGTAAACATTTAATAAACAACGGACACAGACGAGACAGGAACAGTGTCAAGAACTAAATACAAAGACAAAAGACAATCAATGAAGCAGCAGGGAACAGAGCTGAGGAACTGGCAATTATAGGGGAGGACAAAAACAGGAGATAAGTGAGTCCAATAATGCTGATGCAAGTGACGAGGGAAGGCTGGTGTGCATGATAGATGGCAGGAGCGTGTGATGCAGGGTAATCTGGCGCCCTCAAGCGCCAGAGGAAGAGAAGAGCGGGAGCAGACGTGATACTCTCTTCCTCTGTCCCATTCCATCATCTCTCTTCCTCTGTCCCATTCCATCATCTCTCCTTCCTTGTCCCATTCCATCATCTCTCTTTCTCTGTCCCATTCCATCATCTCTCTTTCTCTGTCCCATTCCATCATCTCTCTTTCTCTGTCCCATTCCATCATCTCTCCTTACTTGTCCCATTCCATCATCTCTCTTTCTCTGTCCCATTCCATCATCTCTCCTTCCTTGTCCCATTCCATCATCTCTCCTTCATTGTCCCATTCCATCATCTCTCTTTCTCTGTCCCATTCCATCATCTTTCTTTCTCTGTCCCATTCCATCATCTCTCTTTCTCTGTCCCATTCCATCATCTCTCCTTCCTTGTCCCATTCCATCATCTCTCTTTCTCTGTCCCATTCCATCATCTCTCTTTCTCTGTCCCATTCCATCATCTCTCTTTCTCTGTCCCATTCCATCATCTCTCTTTCTCTGTCCCATTCCATCATCTCTATTTCCTTGTCCCTTTCCATCATCTCTCTTTCTCTGTCCCATTCCATCATCTTTCTTTCTCTGTCCCATTCCATCATCTCTCCTTCCTTGTCCCATTCCATCATCTCTCTTTCTCTGTCCCATTCCATCATCTCTCTTTCCTTGTCCCATTCCATCATCTCTCTTTCTCTGTCCCATTCCATCATCTTTCTTTCTCTGTCCCATTCCATCATCTTTCTTTCTCTGTCCCATTCCATCATCTCTCTTTCTCTGTCCCATTCCATCATCTCTCCTTCCTTGTCCCATTCCATCATCTCTCTTTCTCTGTCCCATTCCATCATCTCTCTTTCTCTGTCCCATTCCATCATCTCTCTTTCTCTGTCCCATTCCATCATCTCTCTTTCTCTGTCCCATTCCATCATCTCTCTTTCTCTGTCCCATTCCATCATCTTTCTTTCTCTGTCCCATTCCATCATCTCTCCAATTCCTTCAGATCTACACAAAGGCTCATAACAGTTTGGGACTGATTGGGTTCTGTTCCAAATCAAACTCTAGCTTCTACCCCTAGGGACTTTCTGTAGACTTGAATTGAATAGGCCTTAGCAATATGGATACTATTTCCCTTTAAACATTTTTTTAACTAACTGTCCTTTCTCCCTGTCAGAAGGCCTATAAGAGGACAGTGAGTGAGGGGAGCAAGGAGGCCAGTCGAGGGGGGGTGATGGGAGAGGGGGACCAGGTTCAGAGCAGGTTGGAGAGGATCTGGACACTCCTCTGCCTGCCCGACACCTACAGACTGGACATGGCCATTAAGTACAGCTCCCACGCACGCAGGGACCAGCTGGAGGAGGTGTGCACAGTACATAGACACACACGCATACGATAACAAATACATACAGGTGAATGCACACTTACTGTACAAGTATCATGCCACCATCTATAGCAGGGCTGTCTAATTATGGTCCTGGAGGGCCTATAAAATATTTCTATTTTTTGTTTCTACCTGGTAGTTAATTGTACTCACCTGGTGTCCCAGGTCTGAATTAGCCCCTGATCAGAAGGAGAGAATGAAACCCAGAAGTTTTTGGGCCCTCCAGGACTGACATTGGACAGCCCTGTTAGAGGTTAGCAGAGATGGTAGCATGATACTTGATGCTGTGTTCATATTATCTCACCATATCACCATAGACACAGAGCTCACCATATCACCATAGAGACATAGCTCACCATATCACAAAAAACACAGAGCTCACCATCATATCACCATAGACACAGAGCTCACCACCATATCACCATAGAAACAGAGATCACCATATCTCCATAGAGACAGAGCTCACCATATCACCATAGAGACAGAGCTCACCATATCACTATAGACACAGAGCTCACTGTATCACCATATAGATAGAGCTCACCATATAACCATAGACACAGAGCTCACCATATCACCATAGACACAGAGCTCACCATATCACCGAAGAGACAGAGCTCACCATATCACCAAAGAGACAGAGCTCACCATATCCCCATGGAGACAGATCACCATAGAGACAGAGATCACCATATCACCATAGAGACAGAGATCACCATATCACCATAGACAGAGTTCACCATATACTTCCAAAATCTTTTCTATACCTTGAACAGAATTTTGTGTTTATGCATACATTTGTGTATGTGTGTGTGTCCTTGTGTGTGTATTTGTATACATCCGTGTGTGTGTGCGTTTCCTCCCAGGCCACAGCAGCATGGGAGCGCGCTGCCCGTCTCATCCAGCAGAGGGAGTCTCTGCTGGCTCGTCTGGAGCTGTTTGAGAGGGACGCTTCTGACCCCAACCGCTTCTTCCTGCAAGGTACTGCATAATATATATCTGCTCTGGGGTAAAGTTTCCCCTTGGTGCAGATATATTCCCCCGAGCCCGTCCTCCCCAATTAAGATGACACCAGCCTCCTGTGCTCCTTACAATATTATAACATATTGCTTTTACAGCGTATTGTATTGGATGATATATTGTAAGTTGCTAAATATATCATCATATTATTATTGTTATAAATAAAAGGCAGTTGATGAAATATCTAATGCCAGACTACACCTTACTGGACCAAAAATGTACAGCACCTGGTATTCCCAGGCAGTCTCCCAGCCAAGTACTAACTAGGCCCAACCCTGCATAGCTTCTGAGAGGCTAGTATGGTCGTAAGTGAAGGAGCATATCTTCGTACACTTTACAAAGGGAATGTCTCTCGCTCTATCTTTGTCTCTTTCTTTCCTTCCATCTTTCCTTCCTTCCTCTCACTTTACTTTTCTATCTTTCTTTCCTTCCACTCTCTTTTCTTTCTATTGATTCTTTCCTGCCCCTCTCTCTCTTTCTCACTTGCACACTCATTTTTTTCTTTCTCAGGCTACCGAGGCACCTCTCTAGCCAGGATGGATGAGTCTAAGCACCGGAGAAAACTCAACTCCCAGATCTGTTCTCTGGAGAAGGTTTTGTCTAAGATTCTCCACCACATTACAGACAGCTTCCATGACACTGTCACCTACAAGGTGAGTCAGGCCAATGGGCCATACATCAGGGGTCTATTAATTAGTGTACAGCGTAGCAAAATGTTTTGCAACGGAAAACAAAAACCTGTGTTTCTTATTAGACAAATTGAGCAAAGTCCCTCCTCATTTTTGCTTGTTTGCTTCCGTTGATTTCCTAGTGAATATGACCCACTAGTGTCACTGTGATCTCTGACATACAGCACATGCAGTATGCTATGGGGGATAGAGAGAGACAGAGAGAAAGCAGAGTTTTTAGGTTGGTGATTTACCCTCATTGAAAGAGCTTTGCCGTTCCCTCACCTTCTCTATTTCTCTCTCCCTCACATTCTCTGTTTCTTCCTCTGGCCATGTCCAAAATCGGTCCTGTCTTGCCTACTACTTACTAAAACTGCACAATGTGTAATAGTCGTATATCCTATCTAGAACATACAAGTTAGAAAAAATGTATGCAGTAAGCTACAAATATTTACATACTAGGCTCATACATACTGAGAAAACGCTATGGAGAGCTCTGCGCCATCCCCCTTATCTGATTATCCCCAATAACCAGAACTTGTCAACTCATCATCAAGTCCTTCATTGGTTTAATCAGGTGTAGTAGTATTGGGCTAGAACAAAAGCCAGACAACTCTGGTGCAGCCAGACTAAGCAGTTTCCTCACAGCTGTGTTTTCAACGGCCACTCTCTCACTCTCTCCAGGGGAGGCCGTACAGGGAGAAGATGCGCTGGGACCGCATTGAGATGCTCTACTGGCTGCAGCAGGAGCGCCGGGTCCAGGCTCTGGAGAGGGTGGTGGAGGGGAGGGGCTCTCTCCCCACCAGACTGCCCCCCCTCAACCCCAACCTTCAGCTGTACCCGGGCACCCACCCCACCCCCCAAGGACACACCCCGACCCTCAGCCAGAGACCCCACCCTCACACACACAGCCCCTCCAACCCAACCCAGCCGAGCTCAGTGTATCCAGTATAAGTTTGAACGTTGTAAGCAAATAAATGAAATGCTTGGATAATTGTTTGTATAAATGCACTGCTTGGAAGGAAATATTATATTTGATCATTTGTATGTATTCATATTATGTATAATCCATTATCATTATCCCTTGTCAAGTAATTGTATGAAAGTGATTGGATAATATATATGCACTACTAGTAGGTTCATATGACATTGTCAACATTTGATATGGTGAATATTTCGTCATTAATCATTTACATTATTTTGTTCTGAATGTGGCAGAAACATGCAACTCTAAGTGCCATGACAAAAGGAACGCTGTTTGCACTATGAGCCTATTTCGGGCCACTGTTAAATGTCTTATCAGTATTGCCAAGTGCAATACCAAAGATACTGAGCTAGCACTGCAGGCCTACAAGTTTACAATGAACAACAAGCTGTCACGTATCACCAGGCAGCCTGCTCCCATCTGCCTAGTTACAGTCAAGCGCCTGCTTTAGCTCACCCTCTCACGTGTGCGCGAAACGCCACCGCATTGGTCATTTCAGACCGGGGGAAGTTGTTTTTGTTATAATTCAGGAAGAACCCTACTCATTTCAAAAATAGGTGGGGATTTTTGTCAGAATTACATTATTTTGAAAGGAAATTATTATAAACTTGAGCACTTATCGAGTGTGGATAGCGAGCTCCTGTGTCGAGCAAATAGATACATGTGAGTAATTGTGTTTCATTTGTTTCCTTACAACTTATTACGAGTGAAGTATGTGCTACCTTCAGTTAAAAAGTATTGTTCCTATCTTGTTTTTATAAACATACAATGTTTGTCTGCCTGTGGAAATAATAAACGTATAAATAGCGTTTGTTATGCATACTATATAGCCTACTACAGACAGCTGCTGTGTAGTTTTGGGAATGTCGGCTAGCTACACTGCTGTGTCCCACAGCTGTCAAATTAACCTTGGTAGTTAACTATAACGTTACGGTATTTGGTAACGTCGAATCAGCAATATCTGGGCAAGTCAGTGCACGCAGACTGAATGGAGGAGATGGATAACGAAAGTAGTCTCAATTGTTGTTTTTCTGCTACAAATTAACGTTAGATGGTCAAGTCATTCAGACGTATTCCATTCTCAACCACATTCATGGAGAAGTCACCTGTCCTTACGAAATATATTCAGTCAGAGTGCTGTATAACTGCAGTATTCTGCAAATACTGCCTCCAAAATACCACAGTCGACTGCAATCTTTTTTTGTAAGGGCAGCATTTTCAAATATTTTCTGGCACTGTAGTATTACAAGGATCTTCATCATATTGTACATCTACCTATCAGAGCTCTTATCAGTGTCCAGTTTTATTTTAGGTGGGGCACAGGAGTCACTAAGAGGCAGCAGTGCAAGTAGTAGTACTGTCCTAGCTCTGGTCCAGGGTGTTACGTGCAGCTTGAGCCTCCTTCAACGTATTATTGTTCACGAAAGCTCAAGCCACACAGCACCCTGGACCAGAACTAGTACTGCCCATACTACATCCATCCATGCAACTTCCTTTCCCCGCAGCTCCCATCACCTGCCAATTCATCACCATTCCAGCCCAGCCACCCCACCTGTGTGGTTGGACCAGGTCTGGCCCGTTGGCATGGCGATGATGGAGGAAGGGGCGCGGAGCTGCCTGCTTCAGTCACGCTCCAGCCTGGAGCAGGACATCAGGGCTTCCTACCTGATGGATCACATGATCAGTGATGGTGTGCTGACGGGGGACGAGGAGGACAGGATCAGGAGCAAGGTGGGGTGAGGTGGGGAAGTACAGTAGCACCCTTTTCATACACTTTCCTATGTCCATAGTGGTAAGTGTGTAGTGATGATTAAGTGTATAAAACTGTTTGTTTTGAATTTGGTCCATAACTGAGTGCACTGTGCTGGGAAAACGGTTGGGTTCCTGATTCCAAACAAACACCCTCATAAGAGGAAGGGGAAGAGAGAGGTAAGTCAGAGAGATTGCAGGGCTTTTTAAACACTTAACACTACGGACATCTGAAAGAACTGCATCGGTGTAAGAAAAGCAATAAAGTGGTTTCAAAATTCAAATTGTCCATCGATTAGCCCACCAGGAGAGAGCAGGCGGTGGCCCTGCTGGAGCTGCTCCTGAGGAAGGATAACCAGGCCTACATCTCCTTCTACAATGCCCTGGTCCGCGAGAGCTACGGAGACCTGGCCAGCCTGCTCCACAACAGCCTGCCCCTGGTCTCCCCTGAGGCTGAGAAGAGCTTCTCAGACGGTGGCACCCGCTATGGTGAGCTGCCCCAAAGGGTGGAGGATGGAGAATACCAGGAGACTAGGGCAGTCTGAGATGTGCCCTCCTTTTCTGATACAGGGACATAATATGCAGGGGCGCTCTATGTATATGTACAGTTGAAGTCGGAAGTTTACATACATTTAAACTCAGTTTTTCAGAATTTCTGACATTTAATCCTAGTAAAGATTCCCTGTTTTAGGTCAGTTAGGACCACTTTATTATAAGAATGTGAAATGTCAGAATAATAGTAGAGAGAACGATTTATTTGAGCTTTTATTTCTTTCATCACATTCCTAGTTGGGTCAGAAGTTTACATCCACTCAATTAGTATTTGGTAGAATTTCAGTTCTGCCCACAAATTTTCTATAGGATTGAGGTCAGGGCTTTGCGATGGCCACTCCAATACCTTGACTTTGTTGTCCTTAAGCCATTTTGTCACAACTTTGGAAGTATGCTTGGGCTCATTGTCCATTTGGGACCAAACTTCAACTTCCTGACTGATGTCTTGAGATGTTGCTTCAATATATCCACATAATTTTCCTCTTTATGATGCCATCTATTTTGTGAAGTTCACCAGTCCCTCCTGCAGCAAAGCACCCCCACAACATGATGCAGCCACTCGTGTCCTTCACGGTTGGAATGGTGTTCTTCAGCTTGCAAGCCTCCCCCTTTTTCCTCCAAACATAACGATGGTCATTATGGCCAAATAGTTTTTTTTATATATATATATACATGTTTATTTATTTACTTTTTCTCCCCAATTTCCTGGTATCCAATTGTTTTTAGTAGCTACTATCTTGTCTCATCGCTACAACTCCCGTACGGGCTCAGGAGAGACGAAGGTTGAAAGTCATGCTTCTTAACACAGCGCGCATCCAACCCGGAAGCCAGCCACACCAATGTGTCGGAGGAAACACTGTGCACCTGGCAACCTTGGTTAGCAGGAGTCGCTGGTGCGCGATGAGACAAGGGTATCCCTACCGGCCAAGCCCTCCCTAACCCGGACGACGCTAGGCCAATGGTGCGTCGCCCCACGGACCTCCCGGTCGCGGCCAGTTACGCCAGAGCCTGGGCGCGAACCCAGAGTCTCTGATGGCACAGCTGGTGCGCAGCTGGTACAGCGCCCTTAACCACTGCGCCACCCGGGAGGCCAAACAGTTATATTTTTGTTTCATCAGACCAGAGGACATTTCTCCAAAAAGTGCAATCTTTGTCCCCATGTGCAGTTGTAAACCGTAGTCTGGCTTTTTTATGGTGTTTTTGGAGCAGTGGCTTCTTCCTTGCTGAGTGGCCTTTCAGGTTATGTCGATATACGACTCGTTTTACTGTGGACGTAGATACTTTTGCACCTGTTTCCTCCAGCATCTTCACAAGGTCCTTTGCTGTTGTTCTGGGATTGATTTGCACGTTTCGCACCAAAGTACGTTCATCTCTAGGAGACAGAACGCGTCTCCTTCCTGAGTGGTATGACGGCTGCGTGGTCCCATGGTGTTTATACTTGCGTACTATTGTTTGTACAGATGAACGTGGTACCTTCAGGCGATTGGAAATTGCTCCTAAGGATGAACCAGATGTGTGGAGGTCTACAAAAAAAAAAGAATCAGAGTTTTTGGCTGATTTCTTTTGATTTTCCCATGATGTCAAGCAAAGAGGCGCTGAGTTTGAAGGTAGGCCTTGAAATACATCCACAGGTACACCTCAAAATTGACTCAAATTATGTCAATTAGCCTATCAGAATCTTCTAAATCCATGACATAATTTTCTGGAATTTTCCAAGCTGTTTAAAGGCACAGTCAACTTAGTGTATGTAAACTTCTGACCCACTGGAATTGTGATACAGTGAAATAAACAATGTAAACAATTGTTGGAAAAATGACTTGTGTCATGCACAAAGTAGATATTCTAACCAACTTGCCAAAACAATAGTTTGTTAACAAGAAATTTGCAGAGTAGTTGAAAAAAAAATATATATTTTTTTGGTAATAGTATTTTTATTGGAATTTCACAATTTTCACCCATATTAAGAGATACAACAACAGAGACAAAGCAACAAAAAAAAACAGCACTCACTTCCACATACCTACGCATATATATATATATATATATTACATACATACATTTTAAACAAACTTACAAACAGAAATTAAACAAAAAAGCTCAGTTTAAACCAAGAAGTTAGGTTCCACACATGGAACGTACAGTGTAGTTCTGAAATACATAGATCCCCGCCATTCTAAGAGAATCCTTGCAGCATAATAGCTGATACCTCAGGTTCTAGGTAATTTAGATAAGGTTCCCATACTTTGTAGAACTGGTCTGTTTTAGAATGCAATGTACATGTCAGATATTCCAGAGGCCCCCATTCAAATAGTATCTTATGCCAATATTTAATAGAAGGAACCTTATCACTAATCCACTGTAAAAGGATGTTTTTCCTCGCTGCGAAGGTGAGGATGTTGTAAAGCCTCCTTTTACCCACAGAAGTAACATGCCTACTAGGGAGACCTAACATTAAAGAAACTGGGTCCAATTCTAGATCAACCCCTAGGATCTTTTCAATTTCTTGCAGAACACCAGACCAGTATCTTTGTATTTTGGTACATGACCATAAACAATGTGTTAGGGTGCCTGTATCAGTTTTGCATTTAAGACACTGAGGGGAAGAGGAAGTGGGGCTAAAAGCATGTCTGAGATTTGGGGATATATGCAATCTGTGTATTATTCTTAATTGGATTGCTCTAGTACGATTACATATAGATATTGTTTTTGCATACCTCCCACATCTCTTCGTCAATAGTAACAGACAATTCGTTCTCCAACACTTGTTTCACCCTCTGTGTGTTGACAGCAGAAAAGGACCTTAAAGTATCATAAAACAGACTAACAGACATTTTCCTTTGTGGGGAAAAAAAGCATTCTTTCAATGACAGACACATCAGGGTTACCAATTAAGGTGGTGTTCTTCAGAATATAATGTCTTACTTGTAGGAAGCGGAAAAAGTCCTGCTTTGGGAGTCGATATTTCTCGACCATCTGCTCAAATGACAATAACATCTTATCAGCAAATAAGTCATTTAGCCTGCGTATGCCCTTATTAACCCAAAAGTTAAAGCCAGCATCCAGCAATCCTGGACTGAAATCTGGGTTGTTAAGAATTGGGGTAAGAGCAGAGGTTAGTTTGGACGAAAAATGAGTTTTAATGACTCCAACCGAAGTGTTCGTGAACTTCCGACTTCAACTATATGTGTGTGTATGGTAGCGCACCTCTCTGTCTCTGCCATGTTTGACCCCTCTGTTTATTCCATTGGCAACATACTGTATTTATATATATATAATGCTGTATTACCCTGTTCCAGTCCAGGCGGTGCTGAGTGAGGGCGGTGTGCCCCAGAGACCCGTGGTGTTTGTGAGCCGGCCAGCCCTGATGAACCGGGTCAGGGAGAAGCTCTACCGCTTGCAGAAGGAGCCCGGCTGGGTCACTGTGTTCGGCATGGCCGGCTCCGGCAAGTCTGTCTTGGCTGCGGAGGCAGTCCGAGACCACGCACTCATCACAGGTAGGTGGCTCCGTGGTGAATCTAGGATCAGCTTCCTCCCACAATCCTAACCAAGCCCAATAATGGGTAAAATGTCAAACTGACCCAAGATGCATTTCTGGAGGGGGGTTAATACATGTAGAGGAGGCTCTTTTTCTCTCTTCATTCACTTTCTCTCTGTTTTCTCTTTGTCTGCATTCACTTTATGTTTTCTCTCTGTTCTTTATCGCATTGGTCTCTTGACTGTTCTGTTCTTCTGTCTGTGTCTCTCTCTCTCCATATTTCTCTCCGTTTCCTTGTTCGTTATCGCATTGGTCTCTTGACTGTACTGTCTCTCTCCATCTGTCTTTCTCTCTGTCTCTCTCTCTGTCTCTCTCTCTCTGACACCCACACCCAGAGTGTTTTCCAGGAGGAGTCCACTGGCTGTCCATAGGCCAGCTGGACCGGTCTGACCTGCTGGTTAGGATCCAGTCACTGTGTTTCCGCCTGGAGCAGCAGAGCCAGGAGAAAGACCCCTCGTCCTCCCTCCACAGGCCTCCTGGCTCTCTGGAAGAGGCCAAGGAGCGACTACGCTTCCTCATGCTCCGTCGTTACCCCAGGTCAGTCCCCCAGGGTTGATGTGGACTGGTAGCAAACTTTTCAACTTGGTCCATTTCTTCTAAATGGTGGCTGTTAATGATGAGTAGAACGTTCAGTTGGACCTCAGAAGTTTTAGCTCTGGAGTGAATTATTGTATGCTATTAACTCCATTATAATTCCTGTCAATTGAATTAGATGTGTGTGTGTGCAGGTCGTTGCTGATACTGGATGACATCTGGGACAGCTCGGTGCTCAAGGCCTTTGACATACAGTGTCGAGTACTGCTCACCACCCGAGACAGAAGCCTAGCCGACTGTGTCAGCGGTGTGTATGAGTAATAGCAGTGATATTAATACTAACATTACTACAGTACTACTGATAATGATGACTTCATTTATAGAACACTGCTCAATGCACCTGCTCATCAAACTGTGCATATATGTGTGTGTGTGTGTGTGTCCAGGTCCTAAGTCTGAGGTGGCAGTGGAGAGTGGTCTGGAGGAGGGTCAGGCCTTGGAGATCCTTGCCCTGTATGTCAACAGGAAACCCCAGAGACTCCCAGAACAGGCCCGCAGCATTGTCCGAGAGTGCAAAGGTACATGCACACGCACACATAGCTATAGTGTCAAAATAAATTGTATTGAATGAAATGAAAATTCCATTCAGGTTTACGATAAAATGTCAATTTATTTAACATATTCAAGAGAAATAAGTATTACATTTTCTTATGAATGATTTGGTTGGCATTATGTAGTGTGACCAAAAACATTGATAGAAATAATGAACAGATCATGAAGAGAACAAGCTAATTAAACATAAAATAAAACAGCAACGTGGCATACTGTAATAGTATGGATAGAATATAGTACCTTATACAGAGGGTGGGTCTAATCCTGAATGCTGATTGGTTTAAACCGCATTCCAGCTGGTGTCTATTCCACAAGTTACCACCGGCTAAATCAATGACGTTAAAATGCCTATTTACTCTGTTGCATCTGACTGCGCATTCCACTGTATCATCAGCCCAGCCAGGCAATTTATAAACTTGTTCTCCACTATAAAAAAGTATCTAGACATTATCTCACTTTTTTTTTTGACTATTATTTAGTTTAACAGCAGATATTTGTATAAACCTTTCTGTCTGTCTCCAACATTTGCAACATTGTTTCAATATTCAAATTCAATCTCCAGCTGTCCCATACATACAAATCATGAATCAGCTGGCATAATTTTTGTGGATATATATACACAGAAATGTACATTGAAAAAGGTCAAACAAAACGAAGTGCAGCTAGTTTGCAGTCTTTCCAGCTTCAGTTTTTAGTGATTGTGTTAGTTGTGTTGTTGTCTCCTCTGAACGACAATGTCCTGACAAGAGAGCACATTTTCTATGCCAGGAGAAATCGTGCATCATTAGCTCATTGTTATAGATGTATCCAAGTAAATGTCACTAGAAAACAGCTTAAACAAATGCAGCTACTGTTGTTGTTCTGGCTGCACTGTTTGACGTGACTAAGTTAACCGTAGTTGGCTAGCTAGCAAGCAAAGGATAAGAACGTTGCCAGCCAGTATGGCTATGGAACATTTAGAAGGAACGACTGGGTCGTGTCCATAGATGCATAACAAAAAGACTGAACGACTTCATCAATAAATTATTATTTGAATATGTTGGTAATCCGTTGTGTAAAAGTGATAATGCCCGAGAAGCCGGTGTTTGAAGGATATATTGGTTTGCTGCCTGAGACGATGCAAATATATCCTCTAAACACCTGCTTCTCGGGAATTCTCATGATAAGTTAATACAATGTGAGATGAGAAGGGAATCATTAATTATAGGTGGCAACCGATCCACACACTAACATGGCAACCGATCCGCACACTAACTCCATGTGCTTCTATTCAAAGCTCTTCCTTATTTTTCGGCTCCCTTTTTTTCTCTCTGTCGTTCTCTTTCTTCTCTTCCTTGTGGAAGACCTTTTCACCTGGCTGCTCTTTCCATCTCAGTTCGAAGTTCCAAGTCATCCCATTGGCCTTCATTTTCTCCTTTATCTGAGGAACAGAACCAGGCTTTATGCCCTGAACACCTAATCTTACTGAATATGTATTTATTAATACATTGTAGGATTAACTATTTGCATTACAAATTTAATGATAGCAGCTATGTGCTTTCATATGTAGGTACCTGCACTCTTACGGTTTGAAAGGTTTATCATTACTTGGAGAACTCTCTTAACGTAAAGAGCAGTGGACTTGTTCACAGCGAGTTGGTCATTGTGAATAAGAATTTATTCTTAACCCTTTACACTTTATCTTGGCCAGGTCGCAGTTGTAAATGAGAACTTGTTCTCAACTGGCCTACACTTGTTTTTTATCCTTTATGGATAAGGCTAAATTGATATGTTTCACAAAGAAGAAATATGAATAGCATGGTAGAAATTTAAAGGGAACAATTAGAAGATTATGGGAAATTATTTGACCAAAGTTGAGGACACAACAGTTCACCTGATACAAGACTGAATCCAAACATTGCACTGTTGATTTTGTGATTTTTCTTTATTTACTGAACTTTTCACCGCATTTGTTATTAGCGAAATCTGAAAATACTCTGGATCCATCCAGTAGCATGATAAGAATATTCTGGGAAAATGTGGGATAGGTGCAACATAAGACAAAACAATTACAAGGGTTTGAGTGAGAGGACTAACTGGTGTCTCCAAGTGACCACACTCCTTTCCATGTACTTTATGACTCAAAGAAGAGTGTTCAAATATAAAGTATTTTTTAAATGTAGCTTTCCTAGCAGTGCTGTTGAGGAACTAGAGCAAGCACACTTGTTGTTTTGTTTGGAACACAACCCTGCATCCCACCATCACACAATTACTGTTGTTTACACAATCCAAAAACCGCCCATTATAAATCGCAATCTGGGTCAGGTGGGCATAAAATCTGCCACTTTGAACCCGTAAACGGGTATGAGTGTAAAGAGTTAACTGACATGCGTGGTTAAATGAAGGTAAAAGTCTAGAAATGAAGAGGGTGAGACTCACCTGCTGTAAAATGGCCTCCCTCTTCTTAGCATCATTCAGGTCCATGTTTGGGTCTGGGGTCATCCGCACTCTCACTACCTGTATCTTCTTGACTGTTGGGGGTCTTGGGTCTAACACATACAGTTGAAGTCGGAAGTTTACATCCAACTTATCCAAATACATTTAAACTCAGTTTTTCACAATTCCTGTCAGTTAGGATCACCACTTTATTGTAAGAATGTGAAATGTCAGAATAATAGTAGAGAGAATTATTCATTTCAGCTTTTATTTATTTCATCACATTCCCAGTGGGTCAGAAGTTTACATGCACTCAATTAGTATTTGGTAGCATTGCCTTTAAATTGTTTAACTTGGGTAAAACGTTTTGGGTAGCCTTCGACAACATTCCCACAATAATTTGGGGGAATTTTGGCCCATTCCTCCTGACAGAGCTGGTGTAACGGAGTCAGGTTTGTAGGCCTCCTTGCTCACACACGCTTGTTCAGTTCTGGCCACAAATTTTCTATGGGATTGAGGTCAGGGCTTTGTGATGGCCACTCCAATACCTTGACATTGTTGTCCTTAAGCCATTTTGCCACAACTTTGGAAGTATGCTTGGGGTCATTGTCCATTTGGAAGACCCATTTTGCGGCCAAGCTTTATGATGCCATCTATTTTTGTGAAGATCACCAGTCCTTCCTGCAGCAAAGCACCCCCACAACATGATGCTGCCACTCGCGTGCTTCACTGTTGGGATGGTGTTCTTCGGCTTGCAATCGTCCCCCCTTTTCCTCCAAACATAACAATGGTCATTATGACCAAACAGTTATATTTTTGTTTCATCAGACCAGAGGACATTTCTCCAAAAAGTATGATCTTTGTCCCAATGTACAGTTGCAAACCGTAGTCTGGCTTTATGGCGGTTTTGGAGCCGTGGCTTCTTCCTTGCCGAGTGGCCTTTCAGGTTATGTCGATATAGGACTCATTTTACTGTGGATAGAGATACTTTTGTACCTGATTCCTGCAGCATCTTTACAGGGTCCTTTTCTGTTGTTCTGGGATTGATTTGCACGTTTCGCACCAAAGTACGTTCATCTCTAGGAGACAGAAGTTGTCTCTTTCCTGAGCGGTATGACGGCTGCGTGGTCCATGGTGTTTATACTTGCGTACTATTGTTTGTACAGATGAACGTGGTACCTTCAGGCGATTGGAAATTGCTCCCAAGAATGAACCAGACTTATGGAGGTCTTGGCTGATTTCTTTAGATTTACGATGATGTCAAGCAAAAGGGCACGGAGTTTGAAGGTAGGCCTTGAAATGCATCCAAAGGTACACTTCCAATTGACTCAAATGATGTCAATTAGCCTATCAGAATCTTCTAAAGCCATGACATCATTTTCTGGAATTTTCCAAGCTGTTTAAAGGCACAGTCAACTTAGTGTATGTAAACTTCTGACCCACTGGAATTGTAATGCAGTGAATTATAAGTGAAATAATCTGTCTGAAAATAATTGTTCGAAAAATTATTTGTCATGCACAAAACTTTAGTTTGTTAACAAGAAATATGGTTGAAAAACGAGTTTTAATGACTCCAACCTAAGTGTATGTAAACTTCCGACTTCATCTATATACACACATACAGTTAAGATGAACATTCACTATTGCATACAAAAATGTCACGTATTTAAATCTGTGTGGACAGTTATTCCAAATCAACAGCCCATTTAAGGAGATGAGTTTGGTGGCACAATAAGGGATCTTAACTTACTACCGTAGCAAACAAAGGGACATTCCTTCAGACATTCTCTGTCTATCCATTGGCCTGAGGTACTACGATTCCAAGCAGCGCAGGACTCGTTCAGTTGTCTGTCGACCCAGTATCTGAACGAGGAGTTACTCTGGTCCGACCACGTCCAGGTGTCTTTGAACAGGCCGACCCAAACGTTGTTACTCCCGGCCACGTTACAGATCTCTTTGTTCTCAGTCTGGTTCCTCACACTGGCCAGGTCTGTGTGGTGCTTCCTGCAGTAGAGCTGAGCCTCCCTCCAGGTCATTAGCTGTTGAACCATTAGGAAATGACCAGCTGGAGGCTTAGTCCCTATGGGGACAAATGCAACCATCAGAGTTTGGATTAGAGTTTGGATCGGTGCCGTTTGAACTGTCAATTCATAAACCTTGGAATTGACAAGAAATTTGAAAGATAAACATTGTGACCTTTAACCCCAGAGTAATCTGTTGCGACCTTGATAACCCCACAGTAATCTGTTACTTGGCGAACTTGTATGCGCTGCTGGTGTCCTCTTGTGTTACCAGGTTAGTGTGTTTTTAACTAGAATACATGTAGTATGTCACTCACCGTCGTAGCACACTGGAAAGTGTTGAGTAGTACAAAAATAGTCGTGCCATTTTCCAGAATTCGTCATGACACCACAATCTTCATTCAAATTGCCTGGCTGGTTTTGGTCCCAAAATTCACTAAACTGAGTCTGTCCCTTACTATAGTGGTCTATGTCTGCCAGAGACCACTGCCACCTGGAATACTGTCCCTTCTTCAGTCCTATCCACACTGCGCCATCATAACCGCTGTCTGTAGTCAAGTGGTTCAGTCTGTTCATATCCTCCATGTTGCTTACGGTGGCCAGGTCCGTGTACTTCTCTCTGCAGTACCTCTGTGCTTCAGTCCAGTTTTTAGGGTCCCTTACATAGTGATACTGACAGGAGGATAGTGTGAAGAGCCCTGTGAAGAGGTGCATTGTCATCTCAAGTAACTGCCTCAAGGGCTGCAACATCATTAATATAGACCCTTCTACCCAGAGGCTGCAACATCAATAATATAGACCCTTCTACCCAGAGGCTGCAACATCATTAATATCTACCCTTCTACCCAGAGGCTGCAACATCATTAATATAGACCCTTCTACCCAGAGGCTGCAACATCAATAATATAGACCCTTCTACCCAGAGGCTGCAACATCAATAATATAGACCCTTCTACCCAGAGGCTGCAACATCATTAATATAGACCCTTCTACCCAGAGGCTGCAACATCATTAATATAGACCCTTCTACCCAGAGGCTGCAACATCATTAATATAGACCCTTCTACCCAGAGGCTGCAACATCATTAATATAGACCCTTCTACCCAGAGGCTGCAACATCATTAATATAGACCCTTCTACCCAGAGGCTGCAACATCAATAATATAGACCCTTCTACCCAGAGGCTGCAACATCAATAATATAGACCCTTCTACCCAGAGGCTGCAACATCATTAATATAGACCCTTCTACCCAGAGGCTGCAACATCATTAATATAGACCCTTCTACCCAGAGGCTGCAACATCATTAATATAGACCCTTCTACCCAGAGGCTGCAACATCAATAATATAGACCCTTCTACCCAGAGGCTGCAACATCATTAATATAGACCCTTCTACCCAGAGGTTGCAACATCATTAATATAGACCCTTCTACCCAGAGGCTGCAACATCAATAATATAGACCCTTCTACCCAGAGGCTGCAACATCATTAATATAGACCCTTCTACCCAGAGGCTGCAACATCATTAATATAGACCCTTCTACCCAGAGGCTGCAACATCATTAATATAGACCCTTCTACCCAGAGGCTGCAACATCAATAATATAGACCCTTCTACCCAGAGGCTGCAACATCAATAATATAGACCCTTCTACCCAGAGGCTGCAACATCAATAATATAGACCCTTCTACCCAGAGGCTGCAACATCATTAATATAGACCCTTCTACCCAGAGGCTGCAACATCATTAATATAGACCCTTCTACCCAGAGGCAGCAACATCATTAATATAGACCCTTCTACCCAGAGGCAGCAACATCATTAATATAGACCCTTCTACCCAGAGGCTGCAACATCATTAATATAGACCCTTCTACCCAGAGGCTGCAACATCAATAATATAGACCCTTCTACCCAGATGCTGCAACATCATTAATATAGACCCTTCTACCCAGAGGCTGCAACATCAATAATATAGACCCTTCTACCCAGAGGCTGCAACATCATTAATATAGACCCTTCTACCCAGAGGCTACAACATAATTAATATAGACCCTTCTACCCAGAGGCTGCAACATCATTAATATAGACCCTTCTACCCAGAGGCTGCAATATCAATAATATAGACCCTTCTACCCAGAGGCTGCAACATCATTAATATAGACCCTTCTACCCAGAGGCTGCAACATCAATAATATAGACCCTTCTACCCAGATGCTGCAACATCATTAATATAGACCCTTCTACCCAGAGGCTGCAACATCAATAATATAGACCCTTCTACCCAGAGGCTGCAGCATCATTAATATAGACCCTTCTACCCAGAGGCTACAACATAATTAATATAGACCCTTCTACCCAGAGGCTGCAACATCATTAATATAGACCCTTCTACCCAGAGGCTGCAATATCAATAATATAGACCCTTCTACCCAGAGGCTGCAACATCATTAATATAGACCCTTCTACCCAGAGGCTACAACATAATTAATATAGACCCTTCTACCCAGAGGCTGCAACATCATTAATATAGACCCTTCTACCCAGATGCTGCAACATCATTAATATAGACCCTTCTACCCAGAGGCTGCAACATCAATAATATAGACCCTTCTACCCAGAGGCTGCAACATCATTAATATAGACCCTTCTACCCAGAGGCTACAACATAATTAATATAGACCCTTCTACCCAGAGGCTGCAACATCATTAATATAGACCCTTCTACCCAGAGGCTACAACATAATTAATATAGACCCTTCTACCCAGAGGCTGCAACATCATTAATATAGACCCTTCTACCCAGAGGCTGCAATATCAATAATATAGACCCTTCTACCCAGAGGCTGCAACATCATTAATATAGACCCTTCTACCCAGAGGCTACAACATAATTAATATAGACCCTTCTACCCAGAGGCTGCAACATCATTAATATAGACCCTTCTACCCAGAGGCTGCAATATCAATAGTCAAGTTCAGTTCTAAAAGTTCAAAGCAGAAAAAATCATAGTATTACTATTTCTTAAACTACTAATGTTCACATTTGAACTCTATTTAAAAGTTTTGCACTTTAGCAGATTCAACTTCTCAAGAGCTTGATGGTTCATTGATTCTTTGTGATGGTGTTGGGTTGGAACACAAATGTGCTGGCTGCAGATATGCAATTGTAAATACATTGTAATAAAATATATATATTTTAAATATCATAACAAAGACACTGACCTGAGAAAAACACAATCAGCACTTTCTTCTCCATGACAAAAGATTCATAAAAAAAGAAACCAATATTTTGAGCTAGCTGTCTTGACCTGGTGTACTGTGGATCCTCTGCATTCAGCTGCACCTTTCTCTGTAGGGCAGGCGCTATTTCAGAACAATACACAGTACACCTATTCATGTATTTTTATAGCTTTCTTTGTATAGTGGTTATGTTCAGTTCTCTCTTACCCGCAGGACATCAGTCAAATGAGTAGGAGGCTGTTAACCTGTTTTTGTTTGAGTCAAAAAACTGATAGTCAAATTAGTCTGAACATAGACTTTGGAGAAAAGGAGCCCTTAATGCCCACTGAAAATTCTATTAACCTTCAACAACTTTTAGAATTCCATTCTAAATCATGAAATTCAATTTCAATTAGTGAAGTTTTAAATTCAATACATTAAATAATTAAATGTATCAAAACGAATAAATACAAATTACATTTCTGTTACATCTCAACTCTTGGCACAATCAACCAGCCTACCTAAACCCCTCCTCTACCCTCCTCTCTTCCCCAGGCTCTCCCTTGGTGGTGTCGCTAATCGGGGCCCTGCTGCGGGAGTTCCCGGACCGCTGGGCCTACTACCTGCACACGCTCCAGCAGAAGAAGTTCAAGCGTATCCGTAAGTCGTCTTCGTATGACTACGATGCCCTTGACCAGGCCATGGCTGCCAGCATCCAGGTCCTGTCTGAGGAACACAGGGAGCTGTACATTGACCTCACCGTGCTGGAGAAGGACGTCAAAGTACCTGCCAAGGTCAGACTGGCCGGGGGGGATTATGGCTAGGCTTGGGTAGGTAAGGTTAGGCTAAACTAAGCTGGGCTACAGTAGGTTAGGGTAAGGCTATCCAGCACCTTCAGCCAGAAAGTATTCACAACCCATGGAGACATTGTGAGCTGTCCTTGTGGAAAGCAGGAGGGAATAAGATGATAAAAGACAAGGAAACAGGACATTCTCTGTCTCTAAATCGAAGCCTGTTCTTCTATCAAAGGAGGCTGCTGAGGGGAGGACGGCTCATTATAATGTCTGGAATAGCATTCCAGCCATTACTATGAGCCAGTCCTTCCCAATTAAGGTGCCACCACCAACGTGTGTCCTCCATGTTCCTCTGCCTGCAGGTTCTGTCAGTTCTGTGGGATCTAGAACCGGAGGAGGTGGAGGACGTTCTCCAGGACTTTGTGAACAAGTCCCTACTGTTCCGTGATTGTCACCACCGGCCCTACCTCTACTACCTCCACGACCTCCAGCTGGACTTCCTGGCTGAGATGAACCGCTCTGGCCTAGAGGTGGGTCTCATACACTCCAACCAGTGGAGGCTGCTGAGAGGAGGACAACTCATAATAATATCCGGAATGGAATGGTATTAAATACTCCATTCCAGCCATTATTATGAGCCGTCCTCCCCTCAGCAGCCTCCACTGACTCCAACATACACACCTCTATCTTAATTTACATAGGGTTGTTCTGTATGCTGGTGGCCATTTTGAAATGTATCTAAAGTTTGATGTTTGTTAACTTTTGTCAAATGTGTTTGAATTCATTCATATTTTCTGAAATCCAATATAAGGAAAACACTGTCTTCTAGAGAATCAAATGTACATAGAAATTGGAGAACTAGACAGTCGCTTAAAGAATGAATCAGTTAGACTCATGTCTTCTATGCCCTGCATTATTGGGACATCAATCTACTATAATTAAGCAATAAGGTCCGAGGGGTTTGTGGTGTATGGCCAATATACTGTGTCCAGGCACTCCATGTTGCGTCGTGCTTAAGAATAGCCCTTCGCCGTGGTATATTGGCCATATACCACAAACCCCGAGGTTCCTTATTGCTATTATAAACTGGTTACCAATGTGATTAAAGCAGTTAAAATAAATGTTTTGTCATGTCTGTGCTATATGGTCTGTTATATTACAGCTGTCAGCCAATCAGCATTCAGGGCTAAAATCACCCAGTTTATAATATGGTATGTTTTTGAACAAGCGTGTGTGTGTGTGTGTTCCAGAGCCTCCACACCAAGGTGGTGCGTCAGTACCAGCAGCGCTACAGCAAGGGTCCCCCCACCTCAGGAGATGAAGAGTGCCTCTACTGGTTCAGATTCCTCACCTACCACATGGCCAAGGCCAACCTCACACAGGTATGCACGCACGCGCGCACACACACATCAAAATCAAATCAACATTTTTGGGTTGCGTACACAGTTTAGCAGATGTTATAGCGGGTGCTGGGAAATGCTTGTGTTACTAGCTCCTAGCAGGGACACAAATAATCAAAAACTATATCCAATTAACAACCCAAAAACTAAATCCAATTAACCACCCAAATAACACTATCAGAGCTTGTTTGAGCTTGTGTGTTTGAGCTTGTGTGAGTTTGAGTTTGCGTGAGTTTGAGCTTGTGTGAGAGAGCTGGTGTGTGAGGGAGTTTGTGTGAGTGTGTGTGTATTGTGTGAGCTGGTGTCTGTTTTGTGAACGAGTCTCTCTTAGCGTCTTGCTACAGGAGATGGTGTGATGGCTGTTCAACAGTCTGATGGAGATAAAAGCACCACTCCGTATGATGGAGGCCTTCACCAGACAAGCACAAGTCACTAATGTCTTTTTCTCTCTATTTCTTTCTATCTCCATCTCTTTCTCTCTCCCTGTATATTCTCTCTCTCTTTTTCTTTCTATCTCAATCTCTTTCTCTCTCCCTGTATATTCTCTCTCTCTATTTCTGTTACCCTTACACCCCTTCCTTCTCTCCTCTCCTCCCCCCTCTCTCCCTTTAGGAGTTGTACTCTCTGATGTTCTCTCTGGACTGGGTCAGAACTAAAGCTCAGATTATGGGACCGGCTCATCTCATCAATGACTATTTGGAGTACAGCACCATACTGGACAAAGAGGTCAGGATTTGATCAACACCCAAGTTCACTGAGGAATTTAGTGTACCTTGTTTTATCCTCATTTGATATGGTTTTCAGATCTTGTGGTTGGTATCAATTACTCGTAAGTCGATGGTGGCCTAGCGGTTAAGAGCATTGGGCCAGTAACCAGAACGTCACTGGTTTGAATTCCTGGGCCGACTAGGTGAAAAATGTGTCCTTGAGCAAGGCACTCCACCCTAATTGCTCCTGTAAGTCTCTCTGAATAAGAGCGTCTGCTGAATGACTACAATGTAGTATTGTTAATGCTAGAAACAGTTACTCGTTTCATGCCTGTGAATACAATGTTCTGTTCCAATAATCTCTCCTTTCTCCTGCAGTGTGTACTTGTTCAATTCCGCTCATGGTTTTGAAAGGAAGTGACTGTTGTATATAAACTCCCCCTAGCCTATGCCTTCTCCAATCCAATGCTTTTATGTTTGTGTAGTGAATAAATGCACACTTCAGGAAGCTGGACATGTTATTGGGACGCACACCATTTGTCACATCCTCGCTGTGAGTCTCTCTTTATGGTCCCCCCAGAACAGCGAGGTGCGGGGCCACTTCCAGGAGTTCCTGTCTCTGAACGGCCACCAGTTGGAGCAGCGTCCATTCCCTGACGTAGTGCAGCTGGCCCTGTCCCAGCCAGACTCCTCTGAGGTGTACCGCCAGGCCCTGCTGCAGGCGCAGGAGAGGGCCACCAGAGGGGGACTCTACCTTGACTGGGTGTCAGTAGTAGGCCCATACACACTACTCACGTGCTTATAAGCGTACTCACTACTTAATCGGGGTGTACAGTATTGACCCCTAGCCCCTACCTCTTACTCCCTAGCCCTTATGCATTCCATTCCCCAGTCAACCATACCCTAACCATAGAGTTGGTTTTGTGTTGCAATTACCACAAAGCCTGTTTGAGCGTAGTGTCAGCGGCACTGCCCATGCTAAAACAGAAGCCATTGTACATGCAAAGACGTGCCCTCTATCCAACTCTATGACCATAACTCTAAGTTTTAGTCTCGTTCCCTGATGTTCTACTTCCTCTAACATCCCCTCATGCTCACATTCTCTAAGTCATTTTTGTTTGTGGTTTGTTTCAGGAACAAAAGTAGTCTGAAGAGCCTGTCTCGTCTGGTGGTCCAGCCCCACCAGGGATCCATCTACTCTGCCTGCTTCTCCCACGACGGTACCAAGATCGCTTCCTGTGGCTCCAGCAAGACACTGCGAGTAAGACACACACATTCTTTTGAAATAAATATTTTACACACTGTATCTCCCACACTTCCCTGTTTGTGTGAGTGGGTGTCCTCTATAAACCCTGCCCTGTGTGTGTCTCCAGGTGTTTAAGAGCACGTCTGGGGAGAAGCTGCTGGAGATCCAGGCCCACGACGATGAGGTGCTCTGCTGCGCCTTCTCCCTGGATGACCATCTCCTAGCAACCTGCTCCAGTGATAGGAAGGTCAAGGTATGGTGTGGAAGCCTCCCCTCTGCCATTCAAACTTTGGACAGACTTCAGACAGACTTGCCTGACAACCCGTCTTCGACAGACGGAAGTGGTTTGTCTGTCTCTAATCTGTGTTGCGTAAAAGGTTTGGAAAGTAAATAAAGGAGTTGTATATCTATGTAACTACAGTATCTGTGTTGTGTGCCAGGTTTGGAATGTGGAGCGTGGGACTCTGATGAGGATGTTTGAGGACGAACACGAGGAGCAGGTCAACCACTGTCAGTTCACCAACACACGCCGACGCCTCCTACTGGCCACCTGTTCCAACGACAAGTTCATGAACACCAAGGTGAGCCTGTGTTGTCTGTAGTGTGTGTGTGATTTAAAAACCATGAAGTAGGCCACATTTTTTGCACTCTGGCTATAAGATATATATATATATATATATATATCCATCCCACCCTCTCTCTCTCTAGCTGTGGAACATCAATAAACCCTCTTCCCAGAACACCATGTTTGGTCATTTGGAGCCTGTCAATCACTGCTGTTTCTCCCCTGATGACGCCTACCTCTCCACCTCTTCCAGCGACGGAACCCTGAAGGTAGGCGGGGCATAGTCACCACCTATGGCTTTGTGTGTTCATATTAGCAAATAAAGGTTTTTAATTTAGGTGTAGACTACTACTATCTATTTAACAACATTAATTGTATGTACCTGTGTATGTGTTTCTGCACATGCATGTGTGCGTGCCTACCTGTGTGCTTGCATGTGTGTTTCAGCTGTGGGAGGTGTCCTCGGCTAATGAGTGGAAGTCCATAGACGTGGCGGACATGTTCCCGGAGCAGAGAGAGCAGACGGAGGTCATGGTGAAGTGCAGCACCTGGTCAGCAGGCGGCAGGACCATCATCTGTGCTGCCAGGAACGCAGTCTTTGTGAGTGTTGAAGAGCCAGCCCTCCCCTGCTGAGTGAGTAAGCCTCTGCTCTGCTCCGTCAGGCTGGCATGGGGCCGTGGCGTGGGCACAGGGACTGAAGGGGTGGTCCCCTGGCGGAGCTCCATGACTCGGACCAGATTTGTTTAGCATGTTGCATCAGAGTAGGAGCTGGCTGAATGTTGAATGGACTTCGGTAACTTGCTATGGCTAACACTACACTGAACAAAAATAGAAACCAAACATGCAACACTTTCTAAGATTTTGCTGAGTTACAGTTCATAAAAGGAAATCAGTCAATGTAAATAAATTCATTAGGCCCTAATCTAGGGAATACAGATATGCATCTGTTGGTCACAGATACCTTAAAATGTTGTTTTTAATTTTTAAAGTTGGGCCGTGGATTAGAAAACCAGTCAGTATCTGTTGTGACCACCATTTTCTTCATGCAGTGTGACATCTCCTTTGCATAGAATTGATCAGGCTGTTGATATTGGCCTGGGGAATGTTGTGGCTGTGGACGACTAGCATGCAGATGAGCTTCCCTGAGATGGTTTCTGACAGTTTGTGCAGAAATTCTTCAGTTGTGCAAACCCACAGTTTCATCAGCTGTCTGGGTGGCTGGTCTCAGACGATCCTGCAGGTGAAGAAGCCGGATGTGAAGGTCCTGGGTTGGCAAGGCTTAAAGAAGGATTTTTAACCTGTCTCCTCCCTTTCATCTACACTGATTTGAAGTGGATCATCAATAAGCTTTCACCTGGATTCACCTGGTCAGTCTGTAATGGAAAGAGCAGGTGTTCATAATGTGTTGTACACCGTGTCGACGCACTGCGTAGCCTATCTGTCAAATTCTGTCAATATATTTGTGTTTAGCGGTATGTTCTTGTCTAGTAAACTGCTCCTAGAGCAATCTGTCTGTGAAGCAATGAGAATGCCCTGGACAACTTGTCTTTCATGTTTTGGTATTTGGGCCTGTCTGCCCATCAGAGGGTAGAAGCGTGTGTTCTGACTGAGAATGAAGCCGTCCCACTCCTGGGAAATGGAAAGGTCTCTGTGTCCGTGTCTGTTCTCTCCACTCCAGGAATCAGAGTGGCGTTGAATGTCAGAGTTGTCGGTTTGTAGGCTAGTATTGATAGAAGAATAGATAGCTTGATGGACTTTAAAAACAATTACGTAGAAACAGCAGTTGGAACTCTTTTGTTTTCCACCTGAATGTTTTCTTTCCGTCTCTTTCCCTTTCTTTTCTTCGGTCTGCCTTTCCCTTCACAATCCCACACTTTGCCAAGT